>NW_025855545.1:215920-224718 GCF_002878395.1 Capsicum annuum
TCCACCACTGTCAGACATATTTCCTTCAATAAATAAGTTCTGGATCCCCATGCTTAACTCATTGCCTCCCACATATTGTGTAGTACCGCGTACTGGTGAAGAACTCTGTGGGATGTTCGAGGGGCCAATGTTTTGCATAACAATCAATTTATCTTGAATCATCTTTTCTATTTCTCTTTTCAAAGTACGACAATCTTCAGTACTATGACCCTGAACATTGGAATGATATGCACACCATACATTAGGATCAAAATTTCTTAAATATGGGTCAGGTATATACCCAAGGAAAGGAGTAATCATGCCTATATGTCTCAATCTCTTAAATAAACTGGCATAGGACTCCCCAATAGGAGTGAAATTATCTTTTTTCTTCCTCCTCTTTGCGAACTTTGGCCTCGGATGAAACTTGAATTTAGAGGTTCCTTGGTAAATATGTGGGGGTCGAGGACGATGTTGAGGGACAGGTGCATGCCATTGTGGATAAAAAGACAATGAGTACACTATTATTTATTGTTCAAAGGACATTGAGGAAGTGGAATGGAACTCCTTGGATTTTGAAAAGAGGAACCATGTTGCAGATGAATAAGTGGATTTGATATGTATGCTCGGGATTGAGGCTGACAGTATTGGTAAGTTAGACCTCTCAAACTCTGTTTTGGCCCAGGCATGACAACAAATGCATTTTCCTTCTTCTTTCCTTCAGTTTCCCTTGAATGAGTGCAATATCGTCCCAAATGTTTCACAGAATCATTCTGTCCACCAAGCTCCTCAAATTTTGATGTCTGAAAGCTTCAAGGAAGGTTAACACTTGAAAACATACCCCAGTTTTTATATGAAACATCTTCATAGCCCACAAGTCCCAAGTAACTTTTCATATGATTTTCTACACTCTTTAACTTTCCCAACCATTTTCTCTGGGTCTTTAAGCATGCTAGGCTTCTTAGTAAGAAATTTTGGCGGTCCACTTAACTTAATTGTAAGCTCAAGAGTATAAGAATTATCATCACGAGTATTGAACGTGGGTTCACTAGTGTCCTGGGAAAGCACAATCGTTGGATTGATAGCCAAAGTGGAAGCATTAGTAGAAGGTTGACCAACAAAAGCACAAATGGTATGTCGTGATGTGAATGTGGTAGACTTATACTGAGGAGCTAAAGAAAGAGTGGTGGAAATATTGAGGTTCATTTGACATGGAATAGATTCTGAGACATGCTGTGGTGCATCAACCATATTAGGAAACTGACTTTGCAATTTTGGCAAAAGACTCAAGGTATTTGTAGGGTCAAAAGTGGGGAACTGAGGTGGAGGTGGCCCATTGGCCCAAGCTCGGTACATTTCCATCATTTGTTGTCTCAGTCTCAAATTCTCTTCCTTAAAACTCTCAATTTCCTGAATCTTTGTTTCATCCATGATGCCACTCTCGATATCCTTGTTGGACACAACTAACCCTTTCTTGAATTTTGGTGTGATATGGAGGACCATCCAGGAAGCCACAAACCAACCACCTTAAACTAACTGAACAAGAGGCAACAAATATGTTAGAGTTCAACATTTTTTCTTCAAAACCTTTTTTTCTTTTAGGAAAGATCACCGAACCCAAGAAGGGCGCCTACGTATCTCACCACTAAAAGAGGAGAATCAGGTGTGCGTAGTTCGTGAAGTTTTGCCCAAATGGCCAACCAAACTCTTTTTCCTCTTTTTGTCTTTTTTTCTTAAAACTTTAAGAAGAAAAAGAAAATAACCAAGTATCAAAAGAATTGACGAAAATATATTTTGCATTTTTTTAGGTTTAAACTCCCTGTACAAAAATGAAACCTACGATTACCAAAGAAAAATCTTTTTGGATTTTCAATTTTGAATTTTATATGAAAATTAAACTTGAAGCTCTTAAAGGAAAATCTTTTTATAGTTTTATTTTAAAAACGTATATGAAACACCTACTCTAATAATGATTGAAGAAAATCTTTTTGAATTTTTAAATAAGATTAACCAAAAATGAAACCTACGACTATTAAGGAAAATCATTTTGTAGTGTTCTTTTCAAGGCATATGTAAAACACCTACTCTAAATAAAGAGTAAAGAAATATTTTTTTTTTGAATTTTTTAAAAAAGATCCCCGAACAAACAATAGGATGTCTACGTATCTCACTCCTGAGAGAGGAGAATCAGGGGTGCGTAGTTCATCCATATTGGAGAATTAAGGATTAAAGAACAAACAAAACCTTGATTTGAGAGACACGACTACAACGATGAAGATAAAATCTTTTTTTTTTTTAATTTTTCTTTTGTAAAAACTCCTAAGAATGAAAAATCTTTTCAAATTTTTGAATTACGAATGCTTACTAATAGAACAAAAGGGAAATCTTTTTGATTTTTTTTGAGAAAATGAGTGCGAAAGGTAAAAAATCCTTTTGATTTTTGGATTGTGAAAAATAAAAGCCATAAAAAACTCTAAAAACTATGAAACTCTTTTTTTATTTTTGACTAAATTTTTCTTTCTTTTTCCTTTTTTTGTCAATTTCTCCTTGCTTATACACTTTCTTTAATTCTAGCATAAGCTTTCCCCCAAATCAATCTATCAAATGACCATATTACCCTTAAAGATACAACGTTTAGCATGTAAAGATGCTTTAGAGGTGAGTCTCCTACAAAGGGCCACGTGGGTCCCGCTAGGTCTCAATATGATCCAGATAAGCATGACCTAAAGGCTGACCTACGCTGGGGTTTACTAACAAGGCTGTTCAAGGGAGCATATGGTTGATAGTGACTGCTTTGTTTTCCACCCACTCCATACATTCGACGGCTCCCCCTCCTAAAATGAGGGTGACTCAACTAGAGTTTGTGTACACGACGTGCACTCCAGGACTTGTTGCAGAAAGAAAGACTCGGGTTATGCACATGATGCCAGATATAAATCAATACCACAACGATAAAAACTGTAAACAAAGAGCACGAAGGCACTCAACAATGATTAGTAATAACACAAAGCAACACAAACAAAATATCTATACACCTATAGTGCCAAACTAAGCCGATACAACTTAAAAAAAATAAGCTCGAATTCCGAAAAATCCCTGGCAGAGTCACCTGAGCTGTCACACCCCTTTTTTTAACTCCAAAAAAGAATTGATTTTTAAGTTTCAAAAGGGTTTTATTATTAAAGTCACAAGAGATGAAAATTGTTTCGAAAAAGAATTCATTAGTTTCAAAACTCAGAGCCGCCACTTGGCATAAATCAGGTGTGCCAAGTCACCCGTGGATATCCTTTTTCAAAATGGTTTTGACTCTATAAAACTGATTCACGAACAGAGATTCCGGCTAAGGAATTCTGTTGACCGAGGGGAAGGTGTTAGGCAACCCTCGATCTCATGGTTCGACCACGGTCGCTTGGTGGAGTATATCGGCTAATTTGGACACTATAAATGTATAAACCACATCAAACATAAATAAAATGATCAATCAAGCAAACAAATCCAAAAGCAATGTCCAGTCCAATTATACAATCCAAAATAGAAAAAGAATGCGAAAATGTAAATCCTATTCTACCCTACACTAATTTTATACTATGCTCCCATGCTACCCGATGCCTCGGGCCTTCATCACGAACGTCCTCCGAATACAAAATATTTCGGGGCATTCCCCGATGAATAAATACAAGGGCATTCTCCGATTAAATGAATACATTTCCAAATGCAAGAACTAAAACCAAACCGTTCAACTCAAATTCCACATTCAAACAATTAATAAGAAAACTTATTCCTAAATTTTTGCCTACCTGAACCAACATTCTCCTATCCATTTCAACATATCATAATTTTATCACATTCCAACAATATTCATGCTCATTACGAATTAAACAAAACAACAATAAACCAAAGCTAATCTAAATTGAACTTTTTTTTAATCAATTTCTCAATTTCATCCCCCGAATACATTTTTAACCACATTATTAAACCAGTTCGACTATCAAATCACTTTTAAAAATCCAAAACCAACAACACATACCCCAGCAAATATTCAAATATTTAAGCATACCAATCATTCATATCCACAACAGCAATTAACATTTTGCTCAAAATATTCAAAACCACACCACAAAATCACGATATTAACCAACTTCTATATAATAAAAAAGTAGACTTGAGAGATGGACCTTTGAAGCATCGATTTCATTGATAATAAAATCAAGAAAGCTCAGACTATAGAATTCCTAATAGGACCTCAACAATGACGAACTCCAACTCTGTATTGAAAAATTTGAGACCCAAAAATGAAGCTCCGTAAATCCAAAAACCAACACTGTTCATTTACTATTCACGATATAGTTCATAACACTGTTCACAACACTGTTCACGGCACTATTCACTACACTGTTCATGATACTGTTTCTCTCTTAATTTTTTTTTCTCTCTTGCGCGATTCTCTCTTCTCTCCCTCAGTTTTTTTGTTCTTCTTGTGAGGAAGATGATTTGGTGATTGTTCTTATTATGGAGAAAATGATGATGAAAAAATGAGCCTCTCCCTTTTTCCTTTTTAGAATTTTCCTTTTATATTTTTTATTTAATTTTTTTCTTTATTTATTATCCTACGTGGAATCATATAATTGGTGGCTTGTGGGAATAAGTGTGTGGCATGTGGAAAGATGAGGGTGGTGCATGGAAAAATGACTAGGGTGTGTGCCTTTTGCATGTATCCAATAAAAAATGAAAAGTGAGGTGTTGAGGTGACATAGTGAGGTGACAAAGATGCTATGTATTTAATTATTTTCCATTCTCTTTTTTTTTTGAGAAATTATCAATTAAACAAATGTATGGAAAGGTGAATAAAATAAAAATTAAAAATAAAAATAAAATAAAATAAAACAAAAATAATTAAAATATTTTTGGGAAAGGAAAAAATTACGTGTCTACAATCTTCTTTGAGTTGAACTTTGAGAATAGAATCTTTCTCCATACAAAATTTGATGTTGGAGATGAACTCACAAATTGACCATGTTCATCACCTTATTCTTAAGGCGGGCTCCTTACTTACAATTTGCTCACTCTGTTCTTCGAGCGAACTCCTGACTTTTAATTTCATTACTCTATTCTTCGGGCGAACTCCTGAGATGCAATTTCTTCATCCTATTTTTCGAGTGGGCTCAAGAGTTGCAATTTCTTCACCCGATTTTTGGGCAGGCTCCCGAGTTGCATTTTCATCACTCTGTTCTCTGATCGAGCTCCTGGATTTTAATTTCATCACCCTATTTTTCGAGCGAGCTCCCGAAATCAAAATCAAAACTAGAACAAAAATTATCACACACAAAAATTATGATAAAGAAAGATTTCATTTTTCAAAAAAATAAAGTCTGATTTTGCTAGGAGGGTCCTAAAGTGAAGTTCCTAATAATAGGAATTAAATTTTCTTTTCATCCCAGTTTATCATCAAAAGGTTTTGCAGGTGTAAAACCCAATCACAATTACTCGTAAGAATGCATAATCCAAAGATGTATCATGATTTTGATTAACAAATACACCCTTTCGAGGGTAAAATTGAATGAATGAGACCAAACAATCCCTCTCTTAAGAGTGAAAGTGAAAGATTTTTACTAAAAGTGCATCTTTTAGGATTAAAGACTCAAATTAGGAAGTGCACCTCCTAGCCGTGAAATATGAAAGACCCAAATTAGAGAGTGTCTCTTAGGGGTACAAGATGATGAGTTTCACCATAATTGTGATTACTAAACCTTTACAGCAACACTTCTCTTGCATTTTTAGAAATGAGGAATTGTAACTTTAGATATTTGTGCTTCGAAGCCTTTGATTAGAAGTTAGCAACTGTTCCTATTTCATACAAAGAAAACTTGTGAATTTAAAACAGGGTGGTTGGCTTGCGGCTTTGGCTTTTAAGGTGACTTTTCTTACACTTTCCACATTTAAATCTTGCTTCCAATCATTAACATTTGTTATTGCCTTGTTGCACCATTGATCCAAACTCAGAATATTAAGAGTGACTCTAAAACAAACACAATATCTCTATTTTGCCATGTTTCTCGGATAAACACCTTTGAACCTTGGTATTTCCTTGAGTTCACAGACTTGTCTGTTGCCAAAACTTTTTGCATGCCTTATTTGGGCTCACAATAATGTCTCTTTCATGTGCTGGCTATCGTCTTGCTCTGTGCTATTGAAGAAACTGGTCGCCAGTTTTGAAATCTTTTCTCCCTTGTTTTGACATGAACTTGACAGAAAGACAAGAGAAAAATGACAATGATATTTATTTGGATAACTGAAAAAAGAAAATAAAACAAAAATAAAGAGAAGAAAGAAAAGATGATGAATGTCCCTATTTGAAACAAAGAAATGAAAAATTTATCTAAAAATAACAGTCAACTCTAATAATTATGCAATGCATTTTAGATTAAGCTGTCTGATCTTCCCATCCAATCTTTCTACCAATTGTTGTTGAGTTAATGATCTCGAAACTGAGTTACTTGCTTGGGCTAATTACATTCAAAGACCTCATTTGAATAGTTGAACCTTAAAGGGTTTTCTCTAACAAGTCTCTCTTATTTTTTTTCTCAGCTCACCATTGCCTTATGGTGTCCATGAGGATTTTTAACTAATGAGACTCTCTTATTTTTATTTCTCTCAACTCACAATTATTTTACAATGCCCGTGAGGGTTTTCACCAATAAGACTCTCTCATTTTTATCTCTCTCAACTTATCATCGTCTTACAGTGCCCATGAGGATTTTCACCAATAAGACTCTCATTTTTATTTCTCTCCTAATTCCTTATGCTGAGGAAGACAAATAATACCCAAAATGCATCATCATATCCATTGCATGCTTAGCCCTAACATTCTCAAAGATTGACCTAAAGATCTTTCTTTGGTTGAAACTTGGCTTTTGGATAGGGTTAGAAAGAAAGGATAGTATGAGGCCCAAACAACACTTGAAGTGGGGTAGGACTTACAACTTTTAGAATCGACTCAAACAATGAGGATTAACTTATGCCCCAATTTCTTTTAGCTGAGTGATTCTAAATTGTTTATTTGGTTGGATCAAGCCAAGAGTTGGGCAATCTACGTATTTTACTCCTGAGAGAGGAGAATTAGGTCACACGTTGTTCTGGCAACTTGTTCTTTTGCTTGATTTTGATTTCTTTTTTCTTCTTTTCTGTTTTATTGACTCTCTTTCTCTTTGAAACTTTTTCTGACTCTATTTTTCTTGGCACTCATCACTTTTTTTCTTTTTGACATATTTTTCTTCTCCTCTTTTTTTGAAAATTTTCTGACTCTATTCTTTTGCTCGACATTTTCCTTTGATCTTTGCTAACTTTATCTTAATTCCAAAAGAGGTGTATGAAAGAAAATAAAACTAAGGCTCAAATGGGGTAAACAAAGGATAACACAATATTTGGATAGAAGAATGAAATGTCTTCATCATATCAATCCTTGAAAATTCAAGTACATATCATGCAATATGAAATAAAAAATGAAGATCATTTATCATATTTTAACAACACTAACTTTAAATGAACATGTGTGCCACTTCTTCTTCTACACTTGTCAAACATACAACTCTACCTTTGTTGTACATCTCTCACATCGAATGACCCCTACATTCGTGGAGCTGATTATCTTTCTGTTACTCTTGGTAAAGGATTATGCATCCCCTGTTTGACCTTATTGAGACATGTCTTTCAATTGACAACAAAATTATTCTTGTGATTCTCTAAATAATTGCCTTAATTTTCAAAGAAGGCTTCAACTAGTCACCAAATGTCTCAGCACTCTACCTATTTCCTCAGATATTTTTTTGTAACTTTGTCCCTTTAAGATCTAGCTAAAAATTCTACTAGCATGTCATATCACTAGAACCAACATAAAATGTACTATGTAAAGAAAACAAACAAACAACATATATTTAAAACACAAAGAGAAGAAACACTCTATTTAGTTGAAGTAAAAGATAGAAGGGTTTGAACATAAATGACAAATGGACAAAATGAGATAGATCCCGAACTACAATCCTAAAATAATTTGGATAACAGAAAAGAAAACAAAACCAACTACCATACGTCCATCCTCACAGAGAGAGGAGTGACTTCCCAATTGTTGAGCTTGACATCTTAGCCACTGGTTTGTATATCAGCATGACTAGAGCTTTCCTTACTATCGATTTTCTGCACCATAATTGATCTTACCTTGAATAATCTTTTCAATTTCTCTTTTCAAATCTTGAAAATCTTCAATACTATGACCCTGAGTATCAGAATGATACACACATCATATATTAGGATCAAAATTTCTTAAATAGAGATTAAGAGTGTGACCAAGGAGATGAGTGATCATGCCCTACTATACCAATCTCTAAAATAAACTAGCATAGAACTGTCCAATTTGTGTGAACTATCTCTCGACTTTTGCCTCATTTCATTATTTGGCTTTGATCGAAAATCAGGCCTAGAAGAGATTTGGTATGTTTGTGGAGTTAGAGGATGACTCTGAGGAGTTGGTGTGTGCCAATATGTGTAAGATGGGGGTTGAACATATGGTTGTGAATTATACACTAGATATGGAGGTGGGGGAATGGAGTATAATGGATTTTGGGAGTGATTTTGTAGAGCTTGGGTATGAACTTGGGCTTGAGCCTGAGAGGAACGACGACGTGGTCTTCTTGACCGTGCCCTCTATCCAACTACAATAGCACATACATCTTCCTCATTCTTCTTTTCCCCAACACTTCTTGAACCCTTTTGAATTGATTGAGTAGTTGCTTCAATGTTGCAAAACTCATAATGCGACCGATCTT
>NW_025855546.1:0-2058 GCF_002878395.1 Capsicum annuum
CTAGTTGATTTTCATTGGTTTGGAATAAATTCTATTTTTTCTAATTTCGATTAGTCTACCCGCTCGAATTTATCCGAGAAAATTCCATAATTCGTAGGAGTTTGTTGGTAGAAAACGTTATCTAAGTTCAAATTTTGAATTCCTTCTGGAAGAAAATCCCAAAATTATCCCCAGGAGGCCCCATTTTTGTTTCCATCGATTGAAACCCTAAAAAATAAACCCTAGCCTATTCTCTATATAAAGGCTGTTTTAGAAGGCTGAGGGGGAAGAGAGTTCTTTCTAGGGTTGGAGTTCTAAGGTTCAGAAAAGGAAGGTTTTTTCTCTGTGATATTTTTAGGGTTTGATTTTTTTTGAGGTCGGAGAAGGGGGGAGAAATTCTGAGGTGAAAACTTTGAGGTTTCGATGGTTTCTTAGAAAAAGGGAAACCTATAGTTTTAGGATTCTTCTTTTTTCTGTTTCTGTGGAATCCTTACTGGTGATTGGAGATTTCGAGCGAGAGATGAAGATATCAATGTGTTAGGGTTCTCAGAAAATAAAAGCTATCTCCTTTTTCTATAGAATATCCTCTCTTTTTTGTTTCCTTTCAGAATTTTGGTCGATCATTTGGGAAGATCCCAAATCGATAATATCGACTCCCGATAGTGACAACTTCACTGATAGCTCGTTCGTCCCGTTTGCTGCTTCGGAATAGGTGAACGACTCTCCAATTTTAATTCCTGTTACGCTTCCTACTTCTTTTCTTTATCTCTTTCTCTGTAATGTTATGATTGTGACATTGTTCAACGAGAATAGCTGTAGATGGCTTTAACGGTCATAGGAATTAGTAAATGATAAATGTGTTTGTGTTTCTCTTGCTGAATCGAAATTCATGCTATTATGTCTACTCTATATGGATTCTGAAATTTTCTTCGTCGCTACTCGAAGTCTCCCTTTTGTATTATTGTTGTTGGCACGTTGTTAACCTCATTGTCGGTATGTTTATGAAGTTTTGTTTACCTTTGTTTGTAGTTGAATCTGTTTAGTAAAGATTCGTAGTTTCGTGTCTGCCTTAGGAATCACTGCAAGGTTAGTTTCAATGGTAGTCATACTGTGATATTTTCTAGGAAAAACTGAGCCTGTTGATCTGATTTGCTGAAAATTTAGTCATTTAGATTGTATTCATGACTTTGGAGGTACGTAGTAGGTGCTCCTTAACTTTCCTGAAGCGTTATATGACATCGGGTATAATTTAGGGAGTCTTTTGATATGCAGTAGCAAAAATTAGTAATTCAGTTCATTAAGGACGCTTAATCTTTTTTTTTGGTTTTAGTTTCGTCTGGCAAGAGGGGAAAAGTTTTGCATAATAATGTTGACTCAATCGGTAGTCGTTTTACTATGTTAAAGCCTTAAAAAAGTTCTCCGAATTGTTTCATTTATTCTTATTTAGTTTTAGTTGTATACCAATGTATTCTGATTATAAATACGCAATCCACATATGTCGGTACCTCCCATGACCTTGATGGAACTAGATCCTTATTTTTAAATCGAAGATTATTTGGCTAGAGTCAATATTTGGTGTGGTGGTATACTACAATTAATAAATAGATATCTGGTATTTGAATTTTTAGTGCATAAAAGCAGCAGGTCAGTCATTTTTATGATATGAAGCCATTCTAAAGTAAGGGGGGAAGGGGATGAACTAATTCATAAGAAATCCATGTCTATAAATTATCTGTCATTGTCATGATTGTTTTTATTCTGTTGTTCTAGCTAAGAGATAGATTGAATGCTTCATTGGTTCTTTGTTAACTATCGTCTGGCCTATTATTATCATTGTCCTAATTGCCTTCACTTTGATGTTTTTAAAGACTTGTTTACTATCATTAGATTGTTGTTTTTCTTAGGTAAACTCCATCCTAGGTTATTCTTAACTTTCTAGTTCCATGTTGGTTATATAGTCCAAATTGTTAATTCTTGTGTCGTTGCGTCAATTCATAGCTCAAATATTAAAGTCCTTTCGCCTGTCGTATTTAGTAGTTTGAACGTTATTTGTTATGATTAGGATCCATAGTTTTAGCT
>NW_025855547.1:0-1923 GCF_002878395.1 Capsicum annuum
AGAGTAGAGCTCGGCAGAGGGTTCGAGAATAGGGTAGGGTCCTGTCCTTAGGATTCAGATAAGAAAAGAGTTCCAAACCTTTATGCTCGTTCAAAGTGTCAATTTGTACTCATGATTGCACATCACAGTCTAAGCGTGCTTGCTTTGTGCACTGGCACAGCTGAATTCGAATCCGCTGGCTTAGATGAGTGGCTCTTGGCTTACTGAGAAGGGCTTTCTGTAACTAAGAAATGAGAATTGTTGATCAACAGACTCAGGGATGAAAAAAAAAGGTCATCGCCTGCCTCTATGTGCTTGAGTCCTTGTATAGAAAGAGACTTATTGGCTTGATCATTGAATTGAGTGCGGGCTGGCGCTGGTACTCTACGGAAGATACGTGAATTGGCCTGCTGAACCGATCTTGCTTAGGGTGGGTGACCATCTTCTAATTGAAGATAAGCACCGAAAGTAAGAGAAGTAAGGCATTTAGGACCTATTCTAGTAGAGGAACCAACCACGGAAAACCTGACCAAAAGATAGCTAAGTTCCCGTCACTAATATTTCGCTCATCCATTCCGCCCGTCCAGACGTGGTGCCCTTTCTCATTATCATCTACCACCCTTTCTTTCCTCCCGGCTATTCATGCATGAAGATCGTCGTATGTATGCTCGACTTCGGCTGCCGGTGTGAAAGCACACAAGAAGGATTCATTCCCACCTCGGGCTGCTTCCATGATTCACTTTAACATGAAGAAAGGGCTGTGAGCGCAAGGCATTTGATGTCTAATTTTCAAAATGGAGAGAGGGGTTGGCCGGTATGGCTCTATGTTACATTTTCTATGCGTGGTAAAAGAAAGGGCCCGCTGATAGAGCTGGGCGGGGAGGTGATACTTATTATCAGGTCAGAGAGAGGCTGACCCGTAAGCTGGCCCCCTTAAAAACCTATTACTTAATAAGGATTTGTTACGCGCGATATGCCGACGACTTACTACTGGGAATCGTGGGTTCCATCGAGCTTCTCATAGAAATACAAAAACGTATCGCCCACTTCCTATAATCTGGCTTGAACCTTTGGGTAGACTCTGCAGGATTAACAACCATAGCTGCACGAAGTACGGTAGAATTCCTCGGTACGGTCATTCGGGAAGTCCTTCCGAGGGCGACTCCCATACAATTCTTGCGAGAGTTGGAGAAGTGTCTACGGGTAAAGCACCGTATCCATATAGCTGCTTGCCACCTACGCTCCGCCATCCATTCCAAGTTTAGGAACCTAGGTAATAGTATCCCGATCAAAGAGCTGATGAAGGGGATGAGTGGAAGAGGGAGTCTACTGGACACGGTTCAACTAGCGGAGACTCTTGGAACAACTGGAGTAAGAAGTCCCCAAGTGAGCGTGGTGACCTACCAATTGTAGAAGTAGGATTTTTGGCAATCTGTTAGCCTGACGTCCTGTATGCAGGGTTGTTCGGAAATCCCTTTGTAACTTCCTGGATCGTTTATACTTTTTTCTGTAGTCTTTCAATTACCATATAGTTTCTATAATATAATAAAGGCTATAGGTCATCGGTTGTGATGTTTACGAAGGGTCAAACCCTCAGATTTTTGAGTTCTTGGCCTCTGGAAGGTTTGGCGAAGGTGTCCTTATAACAGGAATCGTACCGTTCTCTATATGTGCCATGGCCCGATGGAATGAAAACAGAGGGAGTTGAGTCGCCAATTTTTCGAAAGTGCATGGCTTGATTCCTTGGAGGATATACACAAGACCCCAATGCATTCCTTGGGTGCACTTCTCGACGGCAGAAGTTTCTAAGAGGCGATCCGTCCTTCTGTATGAATCTGGTGCAAACTCTATCATGGCTTCATGGATCTCCATTGCTTATCATTATGCTTTTGTCTCGACGAGGAAAGAGTGATGGTAAGACCCTCTTCTATGATTCGATACAGC
>NW_025855549.1:0-1313 GCF_002878395.1 Capsicum annuum
TTTTGGCCAACTAATGGGAGAAAGATTTAAACTATTATTTGGAGATAAAGATTGTCGAATCATTGATTCCACTAATCATGAAATTTTACAAGTTGATAAGAGAAGCAAAAGTTTCTTATTTAATCCAACAGAAGATGCACATACATCATGCAAGAACAAAGACAAATTGGCAGATTTATTCAAGAGGTCAAATTTAGTCAAAGCCTAGACAATTTCTGAACCAAGGAGGAGTGTTGGAAATATGTCTCAGAAATAAAGCAGAAATAGATATTTTTAGTAGTTTTTAATTATTAGAGTCCTATGTGACGTAGGAATTAGTTGTACCTTTATTATTTGAATAGGAATTAGTTATCTCAATTTAAATTGGCGTGTAGTTAGAAATTTATCTATAAATATATATCTTTTGAGTTATTAATAAAATAATTTCCTTTGACAATACTATTGCAGTATCTTTTTATCTCCAACTCTTTATCTATAATTTCTCAAATTTCAAAGCTAAAAACCAATAATTGGTATCAAAGCCAGTTTCTTGAGGGATCTGTCAGAGAGATAAATTCTGAAAATAACTTTTCCCAAATAGCTCCTCCTGTCTTTGATGGAGAGAATTACCATCTTTGGGCTGTAAGAATGGAGACTTATCTTGAGGTTTAAGATCTTTGGGATGCTGTAGATGATGATTATGAGATTTTTCCGCTGCTCAATAAGCCCACGGTAGCCCAGATCAAAAGTAAAAAAGAAAAGAAAATCAGAAAATCAAAAGCAAAAGCGACTTTGTTTTCTAGTGTTTCTCTTACAATTTTCACGAGAATTATGACCTTTAAATCAGCATAATAAATTTTTGATTATCTGAAGGAAGGATATACAGGAGATAAATGAATATAAGGTATAAAGGTGTTGAATCTAATAAGGGAATTTGAATTGCAAAAGATGAAGGAATATAAGACCGTCAAAGATTACTCAGACCGTCTTCTTGGCATTGTTAACAAGGTAAGAGTGCTTGGTACAAAATTTAAAGATTCAAAAATTATTGAAAAAATTCTTGTTACAGTGCCTGAAAGATACGAAGTATCAACAACTACCTTACAACCTGTCCAAGATTACCTTGGCAGAATTGTTAAATATGTTGCAGGCGCAAGAGAAAAAGAGACTTATGAGGCAGGATGGTATGGATGAAGGAGCTTTGATAGCGAACCACAAGAGTCAAAGCAATGATAATAATTCAAACAAAAATTACCCACCTTGCCGGCACTGTGGTAAAATAGGTCATCCTCCATTTAAATGTTGGAAGAGACCAGATGCACTATGCAAGATTT
>NW_025855550.1:0-3412 GCF_002878395.1 Capsicum annuum
ATTTTTATCGGTTCAATTTATCAGTCGGTTCGATTTTTGCACAACCCTAGAATCAACCTATGGTCAAAGCTGCAAGTAAGATGTGCCTTCGTGCTGCATTGTCCTAATGTATTTTCAGTTTTAGAGATGTTATTTAAACTTACTCAAGGGGGGTCATTTCGAAAACTTAAACGGTATCAAATCAAACTATTTTGTATATTAGTAGATGTTGAATCCATGATTTCTTTGTATAGATAATTCTTTATATTTGAATCCCTCTAAGGTTTGTTTGGTTGAATGATAAGAATAGTATTGAATATGGTGTATTAATAATGATGAGATTAGTAATGCTAGAATTAGAAGTGCTGAAATTAGTTATGCTGAGCTCATCTTTTATCTAGTTTGGTTTGATATATTAAAAATAATATGTATTCCTATATTTTTAAAATAATATTATTTGTTTACAAAAATACCCTCAACATTCTATAGCTTTGTGTATTTTCTTTGCAAAGCTTTATTATTCTTTCTTAAAAATATATATAAGAAAATATAACTAATAATTTACCTTGAATTTCAAAATTTAATCATTTATTTGCAGGAATTGATTTTTTGGGGGTTATCTTTTCTTTATTTGTTTATCATGTGTTTGTTGTTCCCAGTTTGTGGTACGCTCGAGTTAGAGTGATCCTTTGATAGAGTGTATAAGAATAATGTTGCATATGATGTATTAGTAATGCTAACATTTATAATACTTGTATTAGTATTGCTTGTATTATTTAGAGAAAAGACATAAATATATAGCTAAAGTTGTTTCGAATTTTTAAAAATACACTTAGAATTTACTGGTGTCCTTTTACCCCACAAAACTAATTAAGACTATTATATAAATACCCCTTCTGACTCATTTTCTGCCCATATGTGTTATCACGCAACTGAGACGTGTGAATGAAAAATAAATATTTCAACAACAAATTAAAAAATGCCACGTGTAAAGGGCGTAAACCCATCTTCTCTTTTTCTTCTCCAATTCTTCATTAATAGCCATTGAAGCTTGGAAATTTCAAAAAAAGAAAAAAAGAAGAAATTCCTCAACAACGAAATTAGACTAATGGGATTAAAAAATTTCATGTATTAGCTTTAATTTCTTCTTAATTTGTTTAGAAATTGTGATTTGGAAATTTCAAAAAAAAAAAAGTCTTCCTCAACGAAATCAGACTAATGGGATTAAAAAAATCCATGTATTAGCTTTATTTTCTTCTTAATTTGTTTGAAAATTGTGAAATCAAATTATCTTTTGTGGTTCGATTTTGAAGAAAACTATGTTAAATTAACGACGATGAAATCAATGACTTAACGACGAAAAAGCAGAAATAAATGAAGGCTATACTTGAGAGGATCCCCAAAGAGAAGCCAAACTCATATCATATATGTATTCTCATAAAGGCAATAGCAAAAGTTAAGACAATGCATGCCAACATATCATTAATAAGAAAAGCAGATATCGCGATCCTCCCAACTTCGATTTTGATAAGTTTGAGTTCCACAAAGATTCAAGCAAGAATAAAAAATGAAGTAATAGAAAGAACAATGCCAAGGAATATAATGAAAGTTTCTTTAGGACTAAAGTGAAGCGGATTGGGTCAAACCCGATCTTTGTTAAATAATTTTATTAAATTAATTAAATCAAAGAAAATGCACCACATGCATTGAGTAATAGACCAAAGCTGGTGATAAAAATGGGTCAAAAGGGTATTTATAACGGTCTTAACTAGTTTCGTGGGTTAATAGGACATCCACAAATTTTAAGTGTCATATTAAAAATTCGGGACAACTTTAATGATGTCTTTACGTCTTTTCTCTATTATTTATACTGACATTATTTGTTACATTTTACGGTGTGATGTATTAAAAATTATATGCAATAGATTATTTGTATAAAATAATGTTCCCTCCCTTAGCTTTGAATACACTCTCTTGTTCTGCCACCAAATTTTCTGTGCAAGCCATTAAATCCAGTCATCATGGCTTTATTGGTGTTGCTGCTCCAATCTGAGAATTTTGAACATTACCATTGTGATCGTAAAATTTCAATCGGGATGAACACTAAAGATGAAAATATTGATAGCATCATTACCAAAGTTGACGACTTAAGCGACATCATCACTTTCATGTTTGAAAGCTCCATTAACTGCAGCAACTACCAAGTCTAATGTTTTTTTTAGATTTGTCTGTGGCTCTCATCAAAATTGTTTTTAGATTTTCACTGTGTTTGAAAGCTTCAAAATAATGCTTGAAGTATAAGGAAGAAGATGGGGGAAAGTCATCCTTTATTTTCATGGCAAAGTACAGAGAATATGGTGGAAAAATGAACTGGAAAATGTAAAAATGGTGGGAAAAGGAATTGACAAATATTTTGAAGGGTAATAATATCATTAATCAAGTTAATGCATGTATTAAAATATTTTTATATTTATTAATACATAGAAAATGGTGGTTTTACTAATACATGCTTTATATATTGGCTTAAAAAATGTACCAAACAAAGATACTAGTAATACACAAGTCTAATGCAAGCATTATATCTTTAATACACTCCATCAAACACCCCTCATTGTATCTCATTTAAACTTATTCCATGTACTCTATTGTATCTTTATCGTCATGATTCCTAGTTTCTCTCATGGTACCTCATATAAATTCATTTTATTTACTATTATATTAGTCAAAATGCTTAGAGCTTTAATTTGGATAAACACTTGTATCATAAGAACGTAAGATGAAGATAGATGAAGGGGTTCGAGAACTCAGGGGCAGATGCACCCTATGTCAAAGAGTGTCATCAGATACAGCTTCATCAATTTTTTTGTATTATCTGTATCTAATTTGAAAAAAAAAAAAAAGAATCTAGGTATAATATTAAAAAACGATACTGCTTGAACAATCAGTTCAGTCGACTCGTTGGCCGGGCACTTTGCAGGTGCTGGCCTTCCCTAGTTCCAATATTCACATGTGCAACAATTTTACGTGAACTTTGGGATTTTTCGGTTAGATTTTAAAAAGGAAAAACTACAAGCTTAGCAAATATAAGCCCCTAATTACTCTACATAGCTCAAGTTTCAATTAGTTATAATTTATAGTGTCTTTCTCCAATTAAATATAATCCATAGCCTCTTCCTCTATCCCTCTTTTGCCACTTTACTCCTTCTCTCCTAATCTCGTTCGTCTCCTTCCTCGCTGTCCCTCTCTCTCGTTGCCTCTCTCTCCCTCGCGCGCTGCCCCTCACCCATCTCTCTTCTCTTTCACTTTGTGTTTTCAGGTACTTTGAATTCTGTTTTTAGTTATTTGTATTTTGTATTCTATTTTTGGGTATTTGAAAGTATTTTGTATTCTTATTTTTGATATAAATTGTATTTATTGACACAAATTGAACCAT
>NW_025855551.1:0-2499 GCF_002878395.1 Capsicum annuum
TTTTTTTAGATCAAATTTTATTCGTATATCACTTGGGCATTACTTATAGGTGATTTTAGTAAGTAAAATTATAATTTTTAGTTGAATTTCTCATCTGGGTGTATCTACTACTGCTATTTTTTCAACAGTAGATAAAACATGTAACGTGAATACAACAGATGAGTAATCTGTTGCACAGATGTGTAATCTGTTGCAACATATTAACTAATCTGTTGCAACATATTGACTAATCTGTTGCAACATGTGAGTAATCTGTTGCAATATATATGACTAATCTGTTGCTACAAATTACTCATCTGTTGGATTTGTATTATAGTGTTGTAACATGAATCCAACATATGGGTCATTTGTTACAACAGATTAGTCATATGTTGCAACATATTACTCACTTGTTACAATAAATAACTCATATATTGGATTCATGTTGCAGGTTCTATCCATTGTAGTAGTAGCAAATATATCAAATAAAAAATTCAACAAAAATCATAATTATACTTACAAAATCACCTATGAAGTGATAAACGAACAAAATTTGACTTAAAAAAATTCTAAAAATTTCAACAAGGGCATAACGAATAAGTGAAACACATAAAAAATTTCATAAAATAGGTAAAGAAGACAAAAATAGTGTATCATACGTCAAATGCAAAAGGATCGAGGGGACAAACGTTTGAGTTCTCCTAAATACATTTAAGTTCCCTAGTATTTTAATTGCTTTCTAATGGATAACCCATCTATTATAACAAATTTTCTATCTGTTTGATAATTTCCAACAGATGAATCATCTGTTGCAATATTTTAGTCATCTGTTGATTCAAATTAAGCAATTATTAGTAATAACTAAATTGATTTAGCTAAAATTAAAGACAAGTCTTTAAGACAATGGAACAAAAATTTGAGTTCTCCTCAAAATATTTGAGTTCCCTAGTATTTTAATTATTTTCCAATAGATCACCTATTTGTTGCAACAAGTTAGTCATCTGTTGCAATAAATGCTTATAACAGGTTAGTCGTTTGTTGATTCAAATTAAGTAATTAATAATAATAATTAAATTGATTTAACTAAAATTGAAGACAAAACCTTAGACAATGGGGAAAACGCTTGAGTTCTCCTAAAAAACATTTGAGCTTTAGTATTTTAAATTGATTTTCAACACATATTTTATCTATTTAGTAATTTCCAACAGATGAGTCATATATTGCAACAACTTAGTCATCTGTTGCAACAGATGTCTATATCTGTTTGATAATTTTCAATAGATGAGTTAGTTGTGGTAACAAGTGAGTCATTTGTTGCAACAGATGTCTATATCTGTTTAGTCATTTTCAATAGATGTTTTTATTTGTTTAGTCATTTCCAACAGATTACTCATTTATTGTAACATGTTAGTCATCTATTGATTCACATTAAGTCATTATTAGTAATAACTAAATTGATTACTAAAATAAAATATGAATTAAAGTTCAATTACAGTTTCAATAAACCTCATGGTAATTACACGATCAATTAAGTATGTTTGTCCTGAGTAGCGTGATCAATTGATCAATTTTATTTGAAATGATTCAAACTAAGTCATCATTAGAAATAACTATATTGATTTAACTAAACAAAAGATGAATTAGTAAGTTCAATTACGATTTCAATTAATTTCATAGTAATTACATGATCAATTAAGTATTTCGTACTGAGTAGAATGATTAATTGACAAATTTTATGTGAAATAATTCAAATTAAACCATTATTAGAAATAACTACATTGATTTAACTAAAATGAAAGATGAATTAGTAAGTTCAATTACGGTTTCAATTAATCTCAATAATTAAATGATCAATTAAGTGTTTCATCCTTAGTAGAATAATTAATTGACCAATTTTATTTTAAATGATTCAAATTAAGCCATTTTTAGTAATAACTATATTGATTTAACTTAAATTAAACATGAATTAATGAGTTCACTTACAATTTCAATTAATCTCATCGTAATTACATGATTAACTAAGTGTATTCATCCCGAGTAGAGTGATTAATCGACCAATTTTATTTAAAATAATTCAAATTAAGATATTATTAGTAATAATTAAATTGAATTAACTAAAATTAAAGATAAACTTACGATAATTAATCTCATAGTAATTAAATTATCAACTAAGTGTATTCATCATGATTAGAGTGATCAATATTGACCAATTTTATTTGAAATGAATCAAATTAAGCCATTATTCGTAATAACTAAATTGATATAACTAAAATTAAAGATGAATTGATAAGTTCACTTACAATTTTAATTAATCTCATAGTAATTACATGATCAACTATGTGTATTCGTCTCGAGGAGAGTGATCAATCGATCAATTTTACTTCAAATGATTCAAATTAAGTCATTATTAGTAATAAATAAATTGATTTTGACTAAATTAAAGATGAATTAATAAGTCCACTTACAATTTCAATTAATGTATTCGTCCTTAATAGAATGATCAATTGATAAAATTTATTT
>NW_025855552.1:0-2313 GCF_002878395.1 Capsicum annuum
AAGATTTTTTTGTTGTTGGAAATACAAAAAAGTAATTAATGAAAAAGAAAAATAAAGATTTAATACAATTAATGTACAATTTACGTTCCTTAAATGTAGTTAACCTTAATTACTGATATTTATCCACCCCAAATCCCTCTAACCGTTTTTTTTCCTCCTATTTTAATGCTTGCATTAAGAGTTTCCATCTTCATACACTACCTTTCTCTTTGTACAAGATTAATTTATGCCAGTAAACAAAATACCGTACTTTTGGCGTCAACAAATTGCTGAGTATTATAATTTGAAAGAAAAACAAAAACAAGTATTTCTTTTGATAACAAATTTCAATCATGAAACGTCATGGAGGGAGATGGGATTCATCAGGTTTGTTAATTTTTTTTTATGAAAATGGATATTTTTCATTCAAAACGAATTTAAAGATTTATTTTTTTGTGTTTCTTCAACTCTCTACTGTTACATTGTTGAATTTTGTATGTTTATTAATTGCATGAAAGATAAAATTGTTGTTTAAACAGTAATACTGAGGGACTTTGGAATTGATGAGATTATGTATGATGCAACAACAAAATACAAAGGACTAGTAGAGGCAATCGCAACACAGCTGATGATAGACATATCGAACTGAAAGGTCAAGCGCAAGCAGGTAAAAACGATTGTGTATTTTTAGTATATTAAATTGGATATTATAGTTGTATGTAATTCGGGTATCTGTTTTTTGAGTATTAAATTTTTTTTAATTTAACAGCTACAATTTGATTTGTATGGTGGAGGACTGTACTTGGTTTTTTCGTTCTTCCAGAATTAACAAATCAAAGATTTTTAAGATAAGAATGTATTGTGACATTCATACATGCTCAATAAAGGATCAAGTTTATGCAAGACATCAAGGGATGACAAAAGTGATAGCCGGGCTGATTTTAACAAATCAAAGATTCCAGAATCACCGGGGAGTAATGGTGTATTTAGATTAGAAAAGTAGTATTGTTGATTTTTTTTATTAAATATATATTGTATGTGACACCAAAATATATGACAATGGATATTAGTGAAAATACTGAACAATCTGTTATTTGTGTTGGTATATAAGATTCTACATACAAATGACGTATTCTTATATAATTGTTTTTAGTGTATGAAACCAGTATAGTACACAATACAATATTCATGAATTGTTTAATAAATTACGTTGAAACCAGTTTACATACTCATTTCATACTTAAATAATATTTTTTTTAGTTCTCAATATAGTAAGTTGATGTTAAAATTGGTATCGATGAAGTTTCGCATATATCACATTTGTAGTGAATGAGTTTTATGAATGTGACAATCGATAAGAAAAATTATGTTTTATTTTACATAACCTTTGTAGTGTATGTAATGGATATTACATGAAAAACTGTCACCATAAATATTGAAAAAATTAATTGATAATTATTTAATGTCAAATAATTTTTCGTTGAAATAAAAAAATAATATGTATTAACCATGATTGATATTGGTGGTTGATGAGTTTTCTACTAGAGAATCAGCATAAAAATAGACGAATTTTACGATAGGATGTAAGTAAAATTACTAAGAAAATTATTTTATTTAGCAGAAACATAAAAGTGATATTCTCATCATACTATGACTGTGCATTTCATTTTAAGTAAAAATGTCTGATTGAAAATTAAGTTTAAGGAATAAAGCAAAGATTTTCAAACATATATATAAGCAATATATAGAAGATATATGCAAATTAAAGTACGTTAATTGTAATTTTGAATGAGCAATGGTAAGAGTTTCACGTGTATTTTCAAAAAAATTTCTTGTAGTAAAAGAATGAACTTTTATATCAACGAGCCTCAACAAATCATCACCTCATTAGTGGCCGTTTGAACATGAGAATTTTTTTTCAAAAATTCTTTTTCACTTTATTTTGAATATAACTTTAAATTGGTGTTTGATCATGAGAATTTCAAATATAATTTAAAATTATATTTTAAAAAAATAAAAATAAGTAAAAAATTAATTGTTTTCACTTTTTTTACTTTTATCTCTCTCACAAAAATTCAAAAAAACCTCAATTTATATTTATCATCAAACATAATTTCAATTTCAACTTTTAAAAAATAGGCATTTTTGTAGCTCAACACCTATTAATATTAACAATAAAATGTGAACGTTGTGTTAGATAATTTCAAAAAAAGTATAGCTATTTGTGATAGATTAAAAAGAGAAATGTCTCATATGACACAATACTAATTATCAGCATGAAGACTGCTGTTTTTGACATATATAAAAAGCAAGTAAAAAATATTAAAGTTAAGT
>NW_025855553.1:0-3575 GCF_002878395.1 Capsicum annuum
ACACACACAACTGAGTCATACTCATTCTACAGTTCCTAAGATTTACATCACATGTCATGCATATTTTACAAGTTAATGCCAACTACAGATTCAATAACAATTGATAACATATACTAGAAGACAAAAGTAAACAGTCACATGAACATAGTCATAGCTTGATACCAACACCATTCATCATCAATATTTATAACAAAGTTCTAACATAAATGGCACTTTTATTTCATAGACCAATATTCACAAAAGAACAAGATTTAAGAAAGGAAAAGAAAATGTGAACTTAAACATAATCCTAGACATACCGATTCTCCTAGATAGAAAATGGGAGAAAAAGAATACGGAAACACAATCCCTTATGGTATAAGTACACCACCCTCACAAAAAATATATGCATTGTCCTTAAAGCATTAATTAAAAGTACAAAGGAGTGGGTATACTTGTATTGACTCTTATTCATCTGAGGTATCTGTGAAGTATGGTGAGGCTTCAGTGTCCTCACCTGCTGCAATGTTGACCCCCATGGTGGTGGGGGTACTTAAAAACTCTCCCTCCAGAATTGGAGGTATAACATCCCAGACAGGGTCTGAAGTTTGCTCCCTAACTAGGGTGGAACTGGTAGATACTCTAGTTGCTTCATCTTCTAATCTCTTTCTTCTTCTCTCTTCATCTTTCCTTGATCTCCTGCTGGCTTTCCTCAAATCATGCTACTCTCATTCCTCGGGTGTCATGCCTTCCCTTCTTTTTCTTTGTTTAGCTTTCCTTTTAGCACATTCATCTACCTACTACTTATTTTTATATTTCATAGGTCTCCCCATTTGATCAAAAATTCCTTCATCACCATCACTCATTACTAAGGTTGGATCAAAAGTGGGTTGTTGTGGCTGCCTGTTCTTCAACTCTTCAATGTTTGCTTGTACTTTTTTAAAATCTGCCATGAACCTTGCCAAGTCTAGAATAGATAGTAAATCCAGCCTTTTGTTGATTGTATCCTCCATGTGATCTATTCTTATTTGAATGTCTTGGAAAGGACGGATTGCCTCAGCTACAATTTTGTTAACAAAAGGCTTGAATTCTGCAGCCTAAGTATCAAACAACCTTTTGAATTTCATTTACAATTTCACAGACTTGGTGAATTTTCCTTGCATCAACCTATATTTTGTAAAATCCACCCCACCCATTAGTGGTTCAGATTTTGACCCTACAGACGCACTTGATGGCACATAATCAGGTGGTACATAAGTGGTAATAGGCAATAGCATACTTGTTGGAATCTCTAAAGTATTTGGGGCTAGTGCTAACTAGGTTTGGTAGGCTGGTGGATTGGTAACCCTCATTTCAAATTTTGAGTCATCCTTGGACTTCTCAATGTCCTGCCTATATATCGCACGAACCTCATTATCCACTCCATGAATTAGAGGAACACTTGTCTACCTATATAATTTAGTAAGGAAGGAAATGGTAGAGCGCTTGCCACCTTATGTGCTCTTACAAAAAGCTCATCAGCAATGGTCTGACCAAAATAAATCTTCAATCCTGCCAGCAAACTAGGCATAAGTACTGCCGGGTGAATATCTAGGCTAGCGTCACCTCCTATTGGTATAATTCTCAATCGAACCAAAGCCCACCAAAATTTAGCTCGGAAGCTAAGGGATGACTTCACTATACGCTCACGTGGGTTTGTATCCCAAGAAAGATTTACATCATCATTCAACACTCCACCCAACCATCCTCTTTGGGCAAATGCGTTACACAGTCGATACTCAAGTTCTGGGATAGCAGATGGGGCTTCATAATCAGGCCCAAACAGCATCCTGTTGATGGTTTGGGATGATATATCAATGGTGACTCCTTGGACTGGAACTGACTCCCCATTCAATAGATCAGAAATCTTTAAGCCCTTTGGAACATCCTTTTCTACCAGTACCAAATAGTTAGCAAAGAATTCCCTTACCAGATTTGGTTGATATAATCTGGAGGGCTTGCTCATCCATGCCAATTCATACTCATTAAAAAAATGCTCTAACTTAGGATACTCATGCAGCTCCGTCGTTACAATCTGATACTCCTCAGCAAATGGCCTTTTGACTGGCCTACTTGCTGTGGGTGCCAACCCTTCATAAAATTTATCCCTTGCTCTATCGAGTTGCCATCTAACAGGCTCTTTGATTTGAGGATCCTTACGTCTAATCAAGTTGGCATCCTCAGTCTTAGTTTTAACATTAGCTACTTCAGTTTGTGCCTTTACATTGGTAGCCTCAGTTTTGGCCTCAACTAAATTAGGGCGAGATGTGACCACCCTATCCTATTCAGGGCTCGAGCTAGTGCTGCTGTCACTCTCCTCTTCAAACTGTGAGAGTTTTGGAAGTGTCCGATCCCTTTGGCAAGTGTTGAAGGCTGGTGCCTCCTCACTTCTAGAAGGTTTCCCTCGGCCTCTTGCCCAACCACCGTCTCTAGTCAATGGGAGTTTTCGTGCCATGGTGCCTTGATAATGCAGAAGTTTCATTCTAGTTGCTTGAACTCCATAAAGAAAAGTTACTTAACACTTTAACTTATGATTTCTTCTATTGTTGTAATGGGGAGAAAAAAGGGGAAGAGACTTGTTTAAATAGAGAAGAAAAAAGAAGTTAGAGAGTCCTAGAGGGAGTAATTGCCTTCAGATGCTATGAATCCAAAGGGATTTAGATAGTTTTAGAATTTGAAAAGGTTACAACGTATGTAACCGCCCTATTTTATATCTTTAAAAGCTATTGGGTCAAGCACGGGTCTTTTAAATAGGCATCCGACTTAACCCGACACAAATCGTGACTAGGGTTAAGTTGACGGTTAACCTAATGGTCCTCCAGGTCTTAGAAAAGTTGTACCTTCCTGACCATTTTGTGAGGGTCAAACTGACGGTCCATCAATTCTGCGATGGTCCATCGAGCTGTCTGTCAGCACCTTCCAGAAACTCAAATACTCAGCCTCAGGGTGACGGAATAAGTAACGGTCCGCCAAGTTTGCAACGGTCCGCCAACTCGACCGTAGAGCCTTATCCAGTACATTCAAATTTTTGTTATGGCTTTTGCGGTCCGAGCGGCGGTCGATCGAGGTCTTGACGGTTCGTCGTTAACTCTGTAAACCTCCTCACAACTGTGAAACTCTATTTTTTCCTAGTTTTCAGTCCGACACAATTCACAAACACATCAGATTGGACAAAAAGAAACCAATAAAAGAACTTTAGCTAAGATTAGAACAACACTTGGTGAGTTTCCTCCCACTAACGCCTGATTTAATGTTGCGGCACGACGTATTTATCTCGATTACTCAGACGTTATCGAGATAGATAGTGGCTATACACTTTATTGAGTCCATTGGACAGATATAGAACTTTAGTCAATTCCCATTCACTTGGAAGACACTTTATTCTTCGTTTGCAAGTTCAACCACTCCAGACGAGTAGACTTGATTAACTTGAAATGGGCCTGAACATTTTGATTTAAGCTTACCTGGGAACAATTTCAATCTGGAGTTGAATAGAAGCACCCAATCACTTTTCTGAAAATCTCTTTTTGTAATTCTTCGATCATGGTACTTCTTTA
>NW_025855554.1:0-5962 GCF_002878395.1 Capsicum annuum
TGTCATGACAATCACTAACTCAATATTTTTCAACGACAAACACTTCAAGGTCAAGCCAAACCTTTCTTATATCACTAACACCAATTTAAGATATACAGAGTCATTCTTATTTCTACCTAATAATATTTTTATTACGGACTTTACTTAACTCTTAATCACCTTAAGAGTGGTCCCCACACCACTAGCACATAAACAAAGACAAACAAAATAAATCGATTATAGGTCATTGATAGTCTCATCACCAATATCATATTCCAGAAAAGCCATCAATCAAATTCTATAGGTATACCAACCTCTACTAGTTTTTGTCAATTTTATTTAAAACTCATAATTTTGCCAAGCATTAAAAATTCGTTCACATAAGAAACTTAAAGATAATGTCACTTAGCTAGCCCTCACAAGGAACCCAATATAATTTCAATAATAGAATTGCACAAAAATTCTAAATACGATCTCAATGACCAGACCACGTAAGGATTCCCAAATAATATCAAATAATCAAACAATCCAAGAATCCATCCACAACATCATTAACAAAAACCTCTCATTATGAAAAACACATATAACCTCAGTCATTTATTCATGTCACTTTTTCACCATATTTTCTTGATATCATATTCTCATATCATCCTCTCAATTCTCATACCATCAATCTCATCAGTATAATAGTACCAAAAATGAGTAAGCACCATAGAATTTCTAGCTTCACAATAACAAAAAATCAAATAATCCCATCACACTTGTCAACAAAACAACTTAGTCAATTTTCATCACTTAACAAAAATAATTCACAACAATGAAAAAAATCTAGCAAAACAAGTTTGGCCAAATATCAAACACAAGCAATCAATAAGTTCACAACTTTCACAAGTCTTTACTTATTAACAATAACTTTTAGATCTTGTTAACAGATACCAATTGAAATCTCCTAAATTCTTATTCAAAATTATTAAAATACCAATTGAAATTGTCTAGATACCAATTAGATTCAATCTATTAGTCCAAGATTAGGATGGCAAGATGGAGAGAAAGAAGGGAAAATGACTTCTACATGCCTCATAGCCTTATGAAGATTGGGTGTGGGGCCCTGCACACCAATCTATAAAACTCTACTTGACATTGCTCTTATTAACAGATACCAATTGAAATCAAGTAATATCATTCAAGAAAGAAGAATTTGAATTTTTCTAGTGTCTTATAACCTCTCAAAGAAAAGTATAGACGTCTTCGTACCATTATTCAAGACTTTACTAGCCATGTTCTTGTACGATGAGATCGATGAACCTAGGGCTCTTATACTATAATACCCCATATTTTTGTGCTAAAATTCTAACCGTCGTTCCTGCGCGTCTAAGCTCTAATCCAAATGATTCTCATATGAATAAAAGTTGTATGATAATCATACTATTCTATGGAGTAGTTTAGAGGTGAAAAACATTCATAGCAATGACCTAGAACAAAGTTGAGCTAAGACCATTTGATTCATCCAAAGTTTGACATTCGATTCTACAAGGGTCAACTTCAAATATGTATATCACTTAATATAAATATAATTTTCCATCCCAATATCTATAAAATTGTATATAATTGAATTATCTTTCCAACAATACCAATTTTGCAAAAATCTGATACCCGAGCAAAGAGTTATGCCCATTTTCATGAGAGGCAGTAAGGGTGTACGATGGGCAATGCGCCGCCCAATCAAATGTGTGCGATTGGGAGTGCAAGGCATACTTAAATGTCTGCCATAAGGTGTGTGACACACACCTTAAGGTCTTTCATGGGTTGTGCGCCGCATACCTCACTTCTAAGTGCAAAAAACACCCCTATATATGTCTATAACATGGGATTAAACTCCCATAACACCGAAATAAGTTTACTTTCTCTTAAAATCACCAAGAACATTCATTAGGGCTTCAACCTAAAAATTCAAATATCTCAATATTCAACCATGATTTTTCAATAATTCTTCGAGATTTGGAATCCCCATTCCGAGGGCTACAAGAAACACTCATTATTTTTATGAATAGAGTCCCAAGGTCAAGAGTTCATTCAAAGCTTCAATTTTAAGATATGTGGGGTTTTTCAACAAGAACACCCTTTCGTTCTTGTGACCAAATTGATTTTTCTTTTATGAATATACATGATTTTACATGTTTTGAAGCATGAATTTATATCCTATATGGTTTTACATGAGATTATGATATTCTCTATGTTTTGGAAGTTGAATTGAATGAGAATGATGACATTTTTGTACATAAAGCTGAATTTTCCAGATTTTAAAGTAAGTTACATATATTTATGATGAAAAGCATGAATCTTAAAAAAATTTAATATGATTTTGATGTATGAGACCTTGAGTCCTAATTGGGATTGTACTTTGACAAATTATGTGCTATAAGCACAATGAGATTTGAATGCCAAAGCTAATTTTCTTTACCAAGACATATGATTATAAAGCTGAAATGTTAAGTTTTAAGTGATTATTTTTGTGCTTATGTCATAAAGTATGAAACTTAGGAATGTTTTATGGTGATATTGATGTATGAGTTTTTGGAACCCTATTTGAGATTATTATTTGGAGAAAATCATGTGTTATAAATACCTTGAGTTTAAATAATTTGAGATGATAAAGAAGCTTTGACCTTTTGGTCGTAAAAAGGGCTATTTTTGAAATCGAGATGAGAAAAGAAATCCACTTTTATTGATTTATTATGAAAGGGGTAGCATGATGGCTCCCGTTGTGAATTGTTGAAATATTTATTAGTGGATTTTCTGTTGAAAAGATCTGAGCTAAGTTCGGGAGTAGTCTTTAGCACCGAGCGGGAGGTATAGCAAGATTGGTACTTCCCTAGAACTACGTGCCCCCATAGGTTGTGAGCCTAAGGCTGATTTATATATAGTGATCACTAGTGAATAAAAGATTAAGGTCCTACTCCGATGGCAAGGATAGGACAGATCTCCCCAACGTGGGTTAGACGTTGGACTCCATGTAGCTCACATGGTTTAAATCGATTGTAAGACACTCCCAATGTGTGTGTGTGTGTGTATTCTCCTATCTAATATGAAAAGTCTTATTCTTCTATCTGAGATGAAAAACATATTTGTTTGAAAGACTGAGTTTGAGAAAGTCATTGTTTTCGAAAGATTTAATGAACTATATTCCAAAGAGAATTGTTATAAGATTTGATTGCTTTGATGATTTGGAATCGAGATAGAAGTGAATTGAGATTTATTATGATGACTCACATGTTTCACCCGATATATTTTACTCTCTTATGATTATGATGATTTTAATTCGAGTTAAGTGAGTCATTTATATCTGCATGCATAATTTTATAAACTGTGATGATATTAAGATATTATTTTATATATGCATTGCACCCCTATATGCTTGATTCGTTTCTATGGTAATGACCCACATATTCGTATGTGGGCTATATTTTTTCGGAATGTAGGTACAAGGTATAGTGTGCATCTTCAGATCCAGTCAGTTCGCAGCATCCAGTCAGCAGGTGATGAGTCATTTTGATTAAAGGGCTTGAGTTAGTTATACAGTTTGAGAAGTGTTGTATTTTCCTAATTCAGGCGTATTGAGTTGGGTTAGTCAGGATTCATGACCTGTCTACCTATAGTCAGTACTATAGAGGCTTCATAGACAGTCAGTAGAAGTTGATGTATTCTATTTCAGTTTTGGTTGTAAAACCAGAGTTGTAATCTTGTAAATTTAGTTTTGTATCTATCATATTCAGAAAAGAGTTATTTTCCGCAGATTTGTATAGATTTATACTTTTTTCAGTTGCTTATGAGTTATGCCAGTAGAAGGGTTAGCTTGGGGTCACTTGTGATCCTAAGCACCGTGTGACATCTCGGGACCCTATTTCTGGGCATTACAAACTTGGTATCAGAGCACAGAGTTCAAGTGTCCTAGGGTGTCAATGAAGCCGTGTCTAGTAGAGTCTTGCGGAACGGTACGGAGAGTTGTAATGCCTAAAGTTTTCATATCATAACCCTCTCATATTTTTCTCATGAGATCAAATCAAGCGCAGAGTATTGGTTACACATAAGTTGACACTCTCGTTTCTATCTAAGCTATATAATTATTTTCATGAGAATTCAGTTCAATTAATCATTTTGTTTTAGCTTATATCAGTTGTACAAAGTATCTTAAAGATTGAGATTCCTCTGTGTTTCAACTTAATTATCCACATTTGAGGACGAATATTCCCAAGGAGGAGATAATGTAATACCCTGTATATTCATGCTAGAATTCTAACTATCGTTCCTGTGCGTCTAAGCTCTAATCCAAGTGATTCTCACATGAATACAAGTTTCATGATCATTATACTAGTCTATGGAGTAGTTTAGAGGTGAAAATGTTCATAGAAATGACCTAGAACAAAGTTGAGCTAAGACCAATTGATTCATCCAAAGTTTGACATTCGATTCTACAAGGGTAAATTTTAAACGTGTATATCTCTTAATATACATGGAATTTTCCATTTCAAGACCTAATAAATTATAGATAATTGAATTAGCTTTCCAACGATACCAATTTTGCAAAAATTCAATACCCGAGTGAAGAGTTATACCCATTTTTGTGATAGACAGTAAGGGTGTGCGATGGGCAATGTGCCGCCCAATCAAATGTGTGCGATTGGGACTGCGAGGCATACTTAAATGTCTGACATAAGGTGCGACACACACCTTAAGGTCTTCCATGGGTTGTGTGCCGCACACCTCACTTCCAAGTGCAAAAAACACCCCTATATATGTCTATAACACGGGATTAAACTCCCATAACACCAAAATAACTTTACTTTCTCTCAAAATCACCAAGAACATTCGTTAGGTCTTCAACCTAAAAATTCAAATATCTCAAGATTTAACCATGATTTTTCAATAATTCTTTGAGATTCGGAATCCCCATTCCGATGGCTACAAAAAACACTCATTATTTTCACGAATAGAGTCCCAAAGTCAAGAGTTCATTCAAAGCTTCAAGTTTAAGGTATGTGGGGTTTTTCAACAAGAACACCCTATCATTTTTGTGCCCAAATTGATTTTTTTTCATGAATATACATGATTTTACATGTTTTGATATGAATTTGAAGCATGAATTTATAACCTATATGGTTTTACATGAGATTATGACACTAATGTTTTGGAAGTTGAATTGAATGAGAATGATGACATTTTTGTACATAAAGCTGAATTTTCCAGACTTTAAAGTAAGTTATATATATTTATGATGAAAAGCATGAATCGTGAAAAAATTTAATATATGATGTATGAGACCTTGAGTCCTAATTGGGATTGTACTTTGACAAATTATATGCTATAAGCACAATGAGATTTGAATGCCAAAGCTAATTTTCTTTACCAAGACGTATGATTATAAAGCTGAAATTTTAAGTTTTAAGTGATTATTTTTGTGCTTATGTCATAAAGTATGAAACTTAGGAATGTTTTATGGTGATATTGATGTATGGGTTTTTGGAACCCTATTTGAGATTATTATTTGGAGAAAATCATGTGTTATAAACACCTTGATTTTAAATAATTTGAGATGATAAAGAAGCTTTGACCTTATGGTCGTAAAAAGGGTTGTTTGAAACCGAGATGAGAAAAGAAATCCACTTTTATTGATTTATTATGAAAGGGGTAGCATGATGGCTCCCGTTGTGAATTGTTGAAATATTTATTAGTGGATTTTCTTTTGAAAAGATCTGAGCTAAGTCTGGGAGTAGTCTTTAGCACCGCGCGGGAGGTATAGTAGGATTGGTACTTCCCTAGAACTACGTGCCCCCATAGGTTGTGAGCTTGAGGCTGATTTATATATAGTGATCACTAGTGAATAAAAGATTAAGGTCCTACTCCGATGGCAAGGATAGGACAGATCTCCCCCAACATGGGTTAGACGTTGGACTCCATGTAGCTCACATGATTTATGTCGGTTGTA
>NW_025855555.1:0-2124 GCF_002878395.1 Capsicum annuum
TTAAATGACTAGAATAGTGTCAAAGAGACTTAGTATAAGTTTTGACTTCCAAAGCGAGTAAAATTTGAACCATATATAATTTCTCTAATTTTGACTTCTTATTGTGTGGAAATTTTAATGAGCTTTCCATCGATATAAGATTCGCCCAAATCCGATACCTGGGCAAGAAATTATGGCTAATTTAAGTTGTAGTCGTAAACACCGTCATTTTAGTGCTTGGAGCATCGTGGAGGGGGCCTATTTAGAAATTGTTAAATTCTAGTAGCATAGAGTGATTGTGGCGCATCACGATGAAGTTTCAGGTCCTATCCAGTGGAACAACGCGATGGCTCCACATTGTGGTGACCTTAATAATCTCACTCATCAATTTCAAGTAAGCCACCGCGATTGTGGCGCATCGAGGTGGCCCATGAAATCGGGCTCCCAGTTATATTTTTATTCTGTCTCATTAAGGGTACATTAGGTATTTTCCATCCTCTTATCAGCTTAAACATGGGATTTTAATCCCAAATGACCTCATTATTGACATTTTCATCAAAAACCATCAACAACACTCCTTAGGGTTTCAAACAAGAAAACCCAAATAAGTCAAGATTTAACCATGGGTTTTCAAGATTGATTGAAGATTTGGAATCCCCAAATCGTAGGCTTCAAAAATCATCCATCAAAATTTTAAATTGAGGTATGTGGGGTTTATCCTTAAAACTACATAGGCTAAACATCATTAGAGCATAATTTTTAAGATTTTATGCATGAATTTCAAAGGTGTTATGAAATCTATGTTTTAAATTATGTACTCCAAATGTTTTAATGTTACTATTGTTTTGACCTTGTGGTCCTATCCCTTAAATTGATTTACGTGTACACGTATATATATGGGATTTGAGATTTAAGATTGTTTGAGAGCATAAATTTATGAACTCCCTTTCTTGCATTGGATTAAAGCTTATGGTTTTGTTGGAAAAGAGTTGAAATGCATCTTCTATGATTTGAAAGATGTTTTCTCAATGTCCTGGTACTTGAGTATGATTTCAAATTTGTTGAGAAGGTTTTCTTCATATAACTATGTGATGTTAAAGAGAAAGAATTGCATGAGATTGAGACTTTTAACATGACCACCTTTGTTTAATGAATCATTGATAAAGAGAATTAATCGCATGGTTTTACGTGAGTTACTTGAAATAATTATTGACATTCTGGTCCTAAATTGCATGATTTGAAAATAGAGATATGAATTGCTATAAATGGCTCAAAGAATGTGACTTGCAAGTCAATGGTATGACGATACCATAAGTATGTATGTCATAACAGAGAATATTTTTAGAGTTTAATTTCAGAGAATGCATATTTTAAAGAGTTAAAACTGGGCTTAAAGTGGGTTAGGTGGTTACCCGAAGAAGATTTGAGTTCAAGTAACTCTTAGCCTAAAAGCGTGATTTACTGATCCAGGTATAGTATTTTTGCGCTGGCGATATCCGCGTGGCGTAGCAGAGTCAGAGACTCTAACCCTTGCTGCAAACATAGGTTGGAGGCTTCCCCGCCGAGTCAATGGTAGATTCCATACAGCCCGTGGAATTTCAGATTTTTAGGGTATACCACCTAGCACAGAAGTAAAATGAAGAGTATCACAGAGTTTAGATGATTTTATAGAGTCTTTCAAAAATGCCCATGATATTTCTTACTAAATGATATGTTTATGAACTGTTTTAAATTTCTCTCATATATGTTGAATATAAATTAGTATTTTGGATCTGCTTTGCGTACCAGTAAATCTGTACTGACCCCCTACCTCCTAGGTTTGGAGGCTCAGTCCAAAGGTCTGGCTAATCAATAGAGTATTCTAGAGAGAAGTGATCCATTCAGTGGTAAGCCTTCTTTGTTCCAAAAGGCCATGTAATACCCCAGGAAATTTTTCGTTGAAATTTTGAGCGTAAACGTGTTGGGTTCTATCTTCTAGAATGAATTATAAATTTTTCGTGCAGAATGTCTTATATTATAACCCACCATTTTGTAGAGTATCAAATAAGCTTTCCAACGATATGTAGATCATCCAAAACGGACACCCGAGAGACGAGTTATGAACATTCTGATCGAACTGTGAGTAGTAGTGAACAGTAAAACGTG
>NW_025855556.1:0-1357 GCF_002878395.1 Capsicum annuum
GGACTTCATAATATGTGCTCTCAAACAAAATCTTAAGTTTCAATTTCATACATATACATATACTTGTAAATCAATTTAAGGGGATAAGGCCTAAAGGCCAAAACAACAATATCATTAACATGCTTAAAGCATAATAAAATCATGGATTTCAAATCCTTTTAACAAATTCATGCTTAATAATCTTTAAATCAAAGTTGATTGTTTTCAACAAGCCCATGTATTTTTAGGATAAACTCCACGTACCTCTATTTCGGAAGATAATGGGTGATTCTTGAAGCTTGCGGATTGGGGATTCCAAATCTCTAATTATTTTCTAAAACTCACGGTTGAATCTTGAGTTATTTGGGTTTTTAGTTTGAAACCCTTATGGAGTTTCTTGAGAGATTTTGATGAAAATACACTTACTTTGGTGTTCTTGGGATTAAATCCCGTGTTAGAGATGATAAGGGGTTGGAGAAGTACCATTTTACCCTTAATGAGACGGAATAGGGTGCTGGAATTTGGCCGGACGCGATACCCAGGGCGGCGGCCTGGAGCACCGAAGTACCCAGGGCGTCGCCCTGCCTATAGCGGTGCAAAGACCTAGGCGGCGCCCCGCTTACAGTGGCGGATTACCCCAGGCGGCGTCCCCAGATCGCCTTGAGCTACTGGAATTAAACACCAAACATGCCCTTAGGCTTGTCTAAAAATTTCAAAACTCACCCGAGATGTACTACGACCTTGCCCCATCGCAACGCAACAAGAAAATCTAAAATTGGAGGCCAGAAGAATTGAAAATAAAATCCCCAAAGTTTAGTAGCTAAAAATAATTCTAAGTCCTTTCTCACTCTTAGAAAATTTCAAGTCCTCAACTCTAAATGCTAGCTGTTATGAGATAACACATGTACGACTTTTCACGGGGCGTTATAGATAGACTGTTTGTATTAGCAGTTATTTTCAAGGCATATGATTATGATGGGATCAAAATCAGGGGTCCGATTGTAGATATCTAATACAATGTAAGTCATTAAAAAGACAAATTTCAAATGTCTTTGAAGCACATGTAATATGAAATAAACAGACCACAAAACTCATAAAAATTCATTAATTAGTTAAAATCTATATACTTTCAAATAGATTAACATAGATTTTAACAACATGCAAACGAGTAAAAATAACTCAATTCTAACATATATTTTACTTCCGTATTTTTTAAATTACTGGGCTCTGATACCATTTGTAGGGGGGTGCGGATAATTAATAGCTCAAATAGATTTATTAGGTCTCTAGTGAATCTATTTTTATTTGTGCGTGGATTTTTCTTAAATTTTGTTTCAATATCTTTTAATAATTTACTTTTTTCGTAAGATATATTCAT
>NW_025855557.1:0-2390 GCF_002878395.1 Capsicum annuum
CTTTCTCAAACCTCATGTAAACACATGCAAGGAACTCTCTTTGTCGAGCATTTCAATAATACAAGGTGGTCATGTCAAATTTCTCAATCAAATTCAACTCTTTCTCGTTTAAAACAAGGATGTAATTGTATCAAGAAGCTCCCTCTCATCATCTTTAAATCATGCTCAAACACTAGGGTATTGAGACTGGTCCCAAACTTATGTTTTAAAAACAGAGATTTTAATATATTATTAATGGCTCAGAGATGTGACTTGCAAGTCAATGGTATGACGATACCATAAGTATGTATGCCATAACAGAGTATGATTTCAGATTATGTTTTCAGAGAATGCGTGTTTTGAAAGAGTTAAAAATGGGCTTAAAGAGGGTTAGGTGGTTACCCTAAGAAGGCTTGAGTTCAAGTAACTCTTAGCTTGAAATCGTATTTGCCGATACGGGTATATTATTATTGTATGCTGGCGACGGCCGTGTGGCGTAGTAGATTGAGAGAGTCTGACCCTTGTGGCACACTTGGTTTGGGAGCTTCGCTGTCGAGTTAATGGCAGTTTCCATATAGCCCATAGAATTTCATATTGTAGGGTATACCACCTAGCGCAGAAGTAATACAAAGGGTTTCACAGAGTTCAGATATTTTCACAGTCTTTTAAAACGCCCATGTGATTTCTTACTATATTATATGCTTATGAACTATTTTAAATTGCTCTCATATATGTTGAATATAAATGATTATTTTAGATTTGTTCTGCGTACCAGTACATCTGTATTGACCCCATCACTACAAAAAACATGTCAAATTGCGGGGGTTAATTTTACAGTTTGCGGGGGTTTAAAACCCCCACAAAATGTAATTGCGACAGTTTTCAAAACCCCCAGAATATGAGCTGTCACACACAAGTTGCGGCGGTTTTTCTCCGACCCCTATAATTAATTTGCGGCGATTACAACCCCCGTAATTAATTTGCGGCAGTTATTAACCCCCACTATTATAAATTTAATTCTTTTTATAATGAATTTTTATTTAAAACTTGCGAGGGTTAAAACCTCCACAATTTTTTTTTTAATTTAATAGGACCCATCAACTTTCAATAACTAATTATAAATTCTAATTTTAACTCAAATTTAATTGTTTCTTTAGGCATAACTACAATCCAATATTTGTTCAATTCATATATCATTAATACAACAGAGTAATTAAACATTGTAATTGACAATCATATAAAAAATATATTGAACATTAAACTTCAAAATTAAATTTTCAACATTAACATTTTCAAACTCCACATTTTCAACATTAACATTTTCAAACTCCAAATTTTCAACATTAACTAGTATCTTCAAACTACAAAATCAAATTTAAACACAAAACCTTCAATATTCTAAGATTCACTCCAACCACACAATTACATCATCATAATTGAATATCCAAGACAAATGCAACGAAATCAAAGAATGTCATTGGGATCATTATCATCACGTGATCTCTTTGCATCCATGGGCAAACTGAATCCACTAGCTGCATCACTTGGCTACATAAAAATGCAAAGTATAAATATCAATCGATAAATTTTCCGTCCTTATTCTATTATAAAGGACAAGTTATAGTGAACATCATGCTTTAACACCATGTTAGAAAAATTTTCAAACTTTCAGAGAAAATCAAGCCTCTATAGTGAAATGTCGTTATAACAAGATGACATTATAGAGACTTATTACTAGATTACTTACTTTCTCTTCAATTAAAGGTGGTAAGTTGTTTCCCTTTCCTAAAATTTGATTATTTGTTTGGTAAACTTGCCTTAGCTACATCAACACCCTTACACTTTTGATGTGCACATATAGATATTACTATAAAATTGAACAAACATACTGTCAAATGGGTTAAAACTCAACAAAACTTTGGTATTTCAAAAGTTCATTGTTTTCGCTTAATATATACTCCCATGTTCCCAATCTTTCTATTGCAAGAAATTTAACTAGAATTCGAAAAATAATAGTAACTTATAAGCTGTATGTGGCCAAATACACACTCCAATTTAACAAGAAGAAAAAGTGCTTGCACTCCACGTGACTATTTATCTTCGCCTAACAACAAGAAAGTGCTTGACCTTCAAAATATTTGTCCTTCTTTCAATTTCACAAACTACAAGTTACCTGTTACCATCTAAGACAGTTATGAAGCTGAATCATAGAGTAGCCACATATTGAGAAATGGTCCTCTATTATGGGCTGTCTTTCTATTATATATATACATATTGAGAAAAGGTCCTCTATTATATATATATATATATATATATATATATATATATATAAACAGGCCCAAATAACTAATACTAGCAATCTACTTTAAACTTACCCATCTCTATTAGTATAAGATCAACTGAAATGGCAT
>NW_025855558.1:0-1741 GCF_002878395.1 Capsicum annuum
CTTTAAGCCCCTTTTTGAAACTCTATAAAATATGCATACTCTGAAAACCTGCACTGAAAACATATTCTGAAAACATACTCTGAAAACATACTCTGTTATGGCATAATTACTTATGGTATCATCATACCATTGACTTGCAGGTCACATCTCTGAGCCATTATTAGCATACAAAAATCTCTATTTCAAGACATATGTTCGGGACCACCATATCAATAAAACAATTCAAGAAAACTCATGTATACACATGCAAATAACTCTTTTGTCAATAGTTCAACAAAGCAATGGTGGTCATGCCCCAAAGTCTCTTTCTCATGCAATTCTTCTCTTTGACTCAAAATATAGTCATTGTTGACACCTAATTTTTGCCCTCCACAACTAAATTTAATCCTGAGTTTCTTTGAATTTCAATAAAATCGAAATAAATATTTCATCCAAATAAAAAAATAATATATATATTTTTTCGTACGTGATTTTGTCATTTTAAGTAGCGATTATATACTATTGTGTTTAAGTTATACGAAATTATATAATTTGTTATTTAAATATTTATTTTACAAAATATCGGATTTAATTAAGGCTCATCTTGAAAATAAATTTAGATAATTAAGTCTTGATTTAAATATAATTTATTCTTACAAATAATCTATCTGGAGAAATACTTGTTTGGTTTTATTAAATCGAGAAGCTCAAGATTAGAAAAAGCGTTAATCCATATCGAATTTTGATTCAATTTAGTTGATTCATTAAAATTGGACCTTAATTGAAATTGATTTGACCATAATTGCAACGCAATTGATCAATTGGGCTTTAATTAGGCTAAATTTTAAATGCAGTTGTCTAAATTTTCCCTTCTTGGTTATTTGATAAATAGCCAAAACAGTCCATTTCCTATCCCTTCAGCAACCTATTTGTTTAATGGGAAAAGGACATGGCATGGCCATTTTAAAAAAGAAAAACCCATAATTGACAAAGTCGGACAACCTTGGCCAGTCGGCTAAAATAATCCCATTTTTTAGCCATTTGGCCCAATTGGGTACATGCAGTCTCTATACTCAATTGATACACTTTTATACCACATTGATACACTTTTATATTATATTGATAAACTTTTTAAAAAAGACAAAGAAAATTCTATGCAAGCACATGCAGTCCCTATACCCAATTAATACTCTTTTATACCACATTAGCACACTTTTATACTACATTGATACACTTTTACTTTTATATTATATTGATACACTTTTCAAAAAAGAGAAAGGAAATTATATGCAAGCACATGCAGTCCCTATACCCAATTGGTACTCTTTTATACCATATTAATACACTTTTATAATATATTGATACACTTTTATACTACATTGATAACTTTGACACCGCATTGATACACTTTTATACTAGATTGATACACATATGCGAGTGACGAGGCTATTTTCCGAAATTAAAACCTAAGTCGCGAGTGCTATTTACGGGTATTAAAAATTTGGGTGCTAATTTCGTAGAATTAGTTTATTTTAGGTGTTATTTTTGTCTTTTCCCCTTGTTTAATTATGTTAACAAGCCCAGGCCCAACCAAATCAATTAACAAAAGGGAAAATTTCAGAAATAGCAACTATAGAGCCTTAATTGTAAGTCTTATAGCAACCCTTTAAAAATTACAAAAAATAGCATTATGTATTTTGTATTTGAGTAAACTGTTGCTAGTTAAATACTTATACAATTAAAGATTGTGTTCCTAATATAT
>NW_025855559.1:0-1345 GCF_002878395.1 Capsicum annuum
GAGGGACTTCATAATTATGCTCTCAATCAATCTTAAAAACTCAATTTTATACATATACATATGAGGATAAATCAATTTAAGGGGAAAGGCCTAAAGGACAAATCAATAATTGCATTGAAACATTCAGAATGCATAATTTAAAACATAGATTCCAAAACCCCTTTATAAATTCATGCTTGATAAACCTTAAATCATATTGAAGTGTTTCCATAAGCCCATGTAGTTTAAGGATAAGCCCCATGTCCCTTAAGTTATGAATTTTGGATGAACGTTTACTTTTGGAATTCAACTTGTGCTTCTAATGAATGATTCTTGATGCCCTCGAATTGGGAATTTCAATTCTTTAATCAATTTCGAGAATTGACAGTCAAATCTTAAGTTCCCTTGGATTTTTTTAGGTTGAACACCTAAGGAGTGTTCTTGATGAATTTTGATGATAATATGAATAAAGTGGTGATTTGGGAGTATAATACCATGTTAAGGATAAAAAGGTATTGGGGGGAAAGGACTAAATCGCCCCCTTGTACGTGGATTTTAAAAAAACTAAAACAACTGAGCATCAACGCGATAGGCGGCACAGAGCATTGATCGCCCTAAGCCTCAGTATTTTTGCCTTGCAGTTTCTGCACAAAATGAACCAATTTGATGGACGACGTGGCGCGGCAAGATCGCGTTGGTCCACTATTTTGGGACACCAAATAAGGTATAAGCACAACCCAAAAAATTCAAAACTTGTCCAAGATGTACTATCGACTTACCCCATTGTGAAACAACTTAAAAATTAACTATCAGGGGCTGAGAAGGTCGTAAAATAACTCCTCAATGACTTGGATCTCAAAATGAGACTAAGTCCTTTTGACACTTAGAAAAATTTTCAAGTTTTCAACTCTATAATCATGCTACTAGGAGATAACACATGGAGGACTTTTGCGGGGTGTTACAGAGGAGTCCATCAGATCAGACATGTTATATAAAATTGTTTAATCAACTGTTATTAATATGAAGTGATTGCGTTATATCTATTTCGTCTAAGAGTGGGTAGACTCAGACTGTTATAATACTCCCGCTCACTCCACGTATGCGCCGACTCTCTAAAATAAGGTGATTTGAAAGAATTTTTGAAAAGTACAATGTACAATCCGCATGTATAATGTATGTGAATTTAAATTTTCTAAATGAAGAAAATATTAACGGAATGTCAATTTATATAAAGTGATAAACGCATAAACAATCTATACAAAATAATAGCAAATTAATAATTTATGCCACATAAACAAAATAAATCAAGACAATTAGTATGGAACAAATAACAATGTGTAAAAACGTAAATATTTACCTAAATCTG
>NW_025855560.1:0-1581 GCF_002878395.1 Capsicum annuum
GAGTAAATCGCAGATTCCATATAGCCCGTGGAATTTTAGAGTTGTAGGGTATACCACTTAGCGTAGAAGTAAAACAAAGAGTGTCATAAAGTTCAAATGATTTTACAAAGTCTTTCAGAAATGCCCATGAGATTTCTTACTATATGACATAGTTGTGAAATATTATATATTGCTCTCATATATGTTGAATATAAATTATTATTTTTGATTTGCTCTGCATACCAGTACATCTGTATTGACCCCATACCTCTCAAGTTTGGAGGCTCAGTCTAGGGGTCTAGCTAATCAGTAGAGTATTCCAGAGAGAAGTGATCCGTGAAGTGGTGAGCCTTCTTTGTTCCAGAAGTCCTGTTATCTCAGATTTTGTTATTTCTTTGTTTTGGTATACTGGGGGCCTTGTCCCAACTTTTCAGATAATTATTTTAGATCATGTGGTAGAGGTTTCGTAGACTGGTCCAGAAGTTGTTTAGTTGATTTTGGATTTCATTCCATATGGTTAAACTGAATCCAGAGTATGACCATATTTTCTTATTAGATTATAATTCTACATTTTTCTTTTATTTTATTGAATATTATGCATTATTACCAGATTAGATAGAGTTGGACGTCCGGGCCTTCATGGTTTATATGTCCATCACAGCCAGGCCCTAGTTTGGGTAGTGACAAACTTGGTATCAGAGCACCGTTCATGGTCACAGGGTGTCTGCGAAATCGAGTTGGGTAGTGTCATGTTTATGGGTGTGTTGCGCGCCACACTTATAAGTAGAAGGCTACTAGGCATTTAGGAATATTTCTCTTTTTCGTGGTTTATTTTGTGCTTTAGAGTCTGAATTATCCCCTAATCAATGGTCTCTTGTGTTTCAGAAAAATAATTATGCCTCCCCATCGTACTATCGATCAGAATGCACAGACAGATGAGGTCCGTCCCACTCATGGTATGAGGACCCAAAATAGAGCTCAGACTTCGGAGATTGATGCTACACCAGGAGTCCCACCTACTCAGACCAGCCCACCTAGGGCACCCAGAGCTTTCCAGATGGGGACTAATCGAACTCATCTTCATGAGACAGTGATATCTAATGCAGAATTTATGCCGTCCATTCATATGCTTGCATAGTTGGTAGCCACACAGACTTAACGGTCAGAATATATTGGGTCTGCATCTGTTATATTTGAGAATAAAAGAGTAGGCTATTCATGAGAATAAACCCGCCCAAGTTTACTGGTACCAAGGCAACTCATTTTTGACCCTCAAAACTCAACTAGAACTCTATGAACATGATCCAATAGTGAACTTTGATTGTAAAACATGTCTCGAATCCAATGAGAGTATCAAAATTTTCACTTGAGATCATTTCGACTAAATATGAGTCCCACACTTTAGTTTCTTTTTTCATAAAATTCACCCAATAACTCAAAATAAGTTCGAAAGTCTCACAATCCAAATTAGGATTATGACCAGCACTAAGGAGGTTAAAACTCCAAAGCTAGCCTCGTCAGTATTCTTCAAAAAATCGATCAGAGTTTCTCCTATTTTTAGGTCTATTAAAAAAATTCCTATCTCAATTCAACAGCACAACA
>NW_025855561.1:0-1632 GCF_002878395.1 Capsicum annuum
GGCAAAAGTTGACACTACCACATTATGTCTTCATTTATGAGATGTTCTAACACTCTTGCCTTAGAGGCAAGACTTAGCTCAAAGACTTTCAAATTGCAAATTATGCCCCACGGGCAAGAGTTGACACTACCACGTTATGTCTTCATTTATGAGATGTTCTACAATTCTTACCTTAGAGGCAAGACATAGTTCAAAGACTTTTAAACTACAAATTATTCCCCACGGGCAAGAGTTGACACTAACACGTTATGTCTTCATTTATGGGATATTCTACAACTCTCACCTTAGAGGCAAGACTTAGCTCAAAGGCTTTAAAACTATAAATTATGCCCCGCGGATAAGAGTTGACACTATCACGTTGGGTATTCATTTATGGGATGTTCTACAACTTTTGCCTTAGAGGCAAGACTTAGCCCAAAGACTTTCAAACTATAAATTATGCCCCACGGGCAAGAGTTGACACTAACACGTTATGTCTTCATTTATGGGATGTTCTACAACTCTTGTCTAAGAGGCAAGACTTAGCTCAAGGACTTTCAAATAATAAATTATGCCCTACGGGCAAGAGTTGACACTACCACGTTATGTCTTCATTTATGGAATGTTCTACAACTCTTGCTAAAGAGGTAAGACTTAGCTCAAAGACTTTAAAATAATAAATTATGCTCCACGGGCAAGAGTTGACACTACCACGTTTTGTCTTCATTTATGGGATATTCTACAACTCTTGTCTTAGAGGCAAGACTTAGCTCAAGGACTTTTAAATAATAAATTATGTCCCATGGCAAGAGTTGACACTACCGCGTTATATCTTTATTTATGAGATATTCTACAACTCTCGCCTTAGAGACACGACTTATCTCAAGAATTTTCAAAGAACTTCATAACAACAATTCATGCCCTTAAATTTGCTTTGATGTCAAAAAAAGAAAATCCCTTTGCAAATTATCTAATTTTTTATTTATTAGCAAAGTATAATAGAAATTGAGAGAAAAGAAAAAAGCGATCAAACAAAATAAAGAAATAAAAAAAGATTGAGAAAAAAAGAAAAGAAAAGAAAAAATAAAGATCAAGAAAAAAGAGAAGAATTAAAAAATTGAGAAAAATAAAAATGAGAGGAAAAATAAAAATAAAGTTTGAGAAAAAATGAGGGGAAAAAAGAGAATTGAAAGAAAAATGATCAAACAAAATAGAGAAATAAAAAAAAAGATTAAGAAAAAAAAGTTAAGAAAAAAATAAAGATTAAGAAAAAAGCAAAGAATTAAAAAAATTAAGAAAATAAAAAATTAGAGGAAAAAATTAAAATAAAGTTTGAGAAAAATGAGGGAAAAAAAGAACTTATAAAAATAAACAATAAAAGAAAAATAAAGGATAAAGACAAATGAATTAAAAAGGGGGGAAAATAGATAATTCTTGAGAAAAGGGAAAAAAGAGAAAAAAAATAAAGGTTGAGACAAATGAATTAAAACGTGAAAATAAAATTAAAGGAAAAATAAAATGTGAAAATAATAAAAAAATAGAATAATAAAATTAAAGGAAAAAATAAAAAAGTGAAAATAATAAAAAATAGAATAATAAAATTAAAGGAAAAAATAAAAAGTGAAAATAATAAAAAATAAAATTTGAGAGACA
>NW_025855562.1:0-1416 GCF_002878395.1 Capsicum annuum
ATTGTCTTTAAGAAAGTAATGTCTAATATCAATATGCTTAGTTCTTTTATGTTGAACAGGATTTTTGGCTATGTTTATGGCACTTGTGTTATCACAAAAAATGGGGACACACCCTACATCAATACCAAATTCCTTAAGTTGTTGCTTAATTCATAGCAATTGAGCACAACAGGAACCTGCAGCAACATATTCAGCTTCAGCAGTTGACAAGGTTACTGAATTTTGCTTCTTAGTGGACCATGTAATCAAACATGTTCCAAGAAAGTGTGCCATGCCAATAGTAATTTTCCTGTCCACTAAGTAACCTGCATAATGTAGAACATCTCATAAATCAAAATGCAATGTGGTAGTGTCGACTCTTGCCCATGAAACATAACTTGTTGTTTGAAAGTCCTTGAGCTAAGTATTGCCTCTAAGGCAATAGTTGTAGAACATCTCATAAATAAAAATATAGCGTGGTAGAGTCAGCTCTTGCCTGTGGGGTATAATTTATTGTTTGAAAGTACTTGAGCTAAGTCTTTCCTCTAAGGTAAGAGTTATAAACCATCTTATAAATCAAAATACAATGTTGTAGTGTCGACTCTTACCCATGAAACATAACTTATTGTTTGAAAGTCATAAGTCTTGCCTCTACAATGTAGTAGTGTCAATTCTTGCCCATGAAACGTAGCTTGTTGTAGAAAGTCGAAAGTCTTGCCTTTATAATGTGATAGTGTCAACTCTAGCTCATGAGATGTAACTTGAATGGAAGAAATCGAAGAAAAGAACAAAAACAATAAAAATTGTGGAAAATGAAGAAAATGAAGAAAAATATTAAAAAACAAAAAATAAAAATTGAGAAAAAATTAAAAAGAAAAAAATCAGAGAAATATCTATCTATCTATCTATCTATCTATATATATATAAGTAAAGGTTGAGAAAAACTAAAAAGAACAAAAAAAAAAAGAGGATGGAAAAAATAAAAATAAAAATAATATAAAATTAAAAAAAAAAGAAGTTGAGAGGAAAAAAGGAAAAAAGTAAGGGTTGAGAAAATTAAAAATAAAAAGAAAAAAAATAAAAATCAAAGTAAAATTAGAAATAGAAAAAAAATAAAAGTTGAAAGATATAAATATGAAGTTGTTATCCATTACGAGGATCATTTATGTAATTTACTCCATTGATCAATGACCATTTTGTCCAAAAAATATTAGTTAATAGGTAAAGGCTATTTTGAGGAAACTTTTTTATTTGAGGCTAAAATTTAAAAGTCATCCCAATGTGAATCTATTTTTAAGATTCAGCCTGTATTCATATACATCAATTTTCTAGCCTTTTAGAAAGCCCATCTTCTTTTGAGTCGGTGTGCTTCTGATATACATAATTAAGGAACTTGCGCAAAAATAACAGATGTTAATACTTTGCAAGCTTGTCATA
>NW_025855563.1:0-2043 GCF_002878395.1 Capsicum annuum
AATTCTTCTTCTTCAAACTTGTTCAAATTCAATTATTTTTTTCAACTTAATCAAATCTTGAAAAATGAATACTGAACGTCTTAAAGTTGCACTTTTTTGAAATGATGAAATTATTTATGAGAAAATACAATATATCATAGTATCTCCCCCAAATCTAACACTAAGTATCCAGTTTCAATTGGTTACAGAGAATTTGTAGATTCAATTTTTAGAATAATGAAAATAAAAAGTTATGATTATGATTTATTTATAATCGAACAATATCCAAACTCCTTCTCATCACAGAAATTGATAAATTTTAGAGAATAGATTATCAGTGACGATGGACCATTGACTGAATTTCTGAGGGCTCCTTATGATTATGCTAGTGAAATAAAGCTGATTATTCTTCAGTTTTATGTTGAGAAGGAGTCTAAAAATCATCGTGTGCACTCTCCCGGCACATGTGAATGTGTATACGCAGTTTGATAATTCAGCTAGTAATGTTGATGCTCGTTTAACTCAGTATAATACTTTCTTCGACATGAATGCTCCCCAATACATCATGTCGGGCAACACAATCTGCAATACTTAATTTGAACAAAACTTTGAATAAAATTGGCTGGTAATATTTCTTAATTTGTATTATTATAATAATATATATTTTCAATGATTTTGTGTCTATTTCTTATGTCATATGTTATATTTTATTTAGGGGTTTAACTCTGTGTGAGACGAATAATGATGAATTTTTTGAAAACGATTATATTTAAGGTCAATCATGACAGCTTGGATGGATGGACAATATTGAAACATCCATAAATGTTCCTCTGTCACTGAGTTTGAATATTGTCGACTATTATCAATGGATCTAAAATATCATCGATATTAAGTCATGTTGGTTAAATTCGTGTATCTATTATTTATGTTTTTGAAATATACCAGAATTATTCTATTATTTAAAGTGTAGAAATAATGTCATGCGAGGTGAACATGTTGTCCCAGATGATATTGAAAATAGTGACCAGCCAAATTATGGTGAATTGTCACAGGGTGATGATAGTGAACCTAATAATGTTGAGGGAGGTAAATACCTCTATGACTCATCATCGAGTGATGATGATGTGAGGTCCAATTCTGAACAAAGAGTTATAGCCCATGAGCCCTTATCCTCAACAAAAATCAATTCCATAATTAGCGTCAATCTCCCTAACAATCAAAAGGCCTCATTTTTATTCTAATGAAATTATATTTCTTGATCATTTTCAAGAAGGACCAAATATGCTTATGAATATGTACGAAAATAATTTTAATTCTACGAATGTGTGGCGTGAACTGAAGGATTTTCTAAATGAGAATTTTTATCTTGCTAGCAAGAAGTTGTTCAAATCAAACAAAAAATCTGCAAAGAGCGGTTAAAGCTCTATCATCTTAAAGAAGAGAGGGAGTTCTTTGTTGTTAAGTCGGAAAAGGAAGTCTTTAGAATTTGTTGCAAGCGTGCAGATCAAGGTTGTTCATTCAACTTTTGTGCTACTAAGGATAGTAATAATAACTTTTGAAAAATATATCAGAAAGCACACTTGTAATGTGGGTGATTATTGCAGAGGTCACTTCAATTTGGATATAAATATGATTGCAACTATTTTTGTGTCGTACATTGAAAAGACACTGAGTTACTTTTTTTTTGAACTCATCTGACTATACAAACCAATACCTTTTTTGCTTATAATTTGTAACACCCCGTATTCAAGTACATATATTGGCGTATTCAAGTACGTGTATTGGTCTTATTTATATGGAATTAATTTTATTTTATTTTATTTATACCGGAATTTGCCCGTCGATGGTTCCATACGAAGGTTATTGAATAAGTTTTCCAACGATATAAAGATTTACAAAAACGGATAGGTTTCGGATATAATCGAGCACGTTCGAAACTATAAAACGGTGGTCGGGATATTGGGAATAGTAAATGTGCAGGAAAATTTCCTGCACACAAACTACTGAGGTCAGCCATTTTTTTGGGTCAACTTTGAACAATCATAACTCCCTTAATATAATGAA
>NW_025855564.1:0-4747 GCF_002878395.1 Capsicum annuum
GTAAAGGCTTTAGGTTTTCTGCTAATAATGATGTGTTCAAGACACACACCTTTCGCATGAATCCCAGGAGCAGAAAATAAATGCGGATACTTGGACTTCATGTCTTCTTCCGCTCCCAAGTAGCTTCTTCCACCTTATGGTTCCGCCATAGAACCTTAACTGAAGCCATATCCTTGGTCCGCAACCAATGAACTTGCCTATCTAATATCTCAAGCGGGACCTCTTTGTAAGATAGAGAATCTGAAATACCCAATCCTTTCAAAGGAACAACCAAAGAAGGATCACCAAGACACTTCCTCAACATAGAAACATGAAAGACCGGATGAACCAAACTTAAGCTATATAGAAACTCCAACTCATAAGCAATATTTCCAACTCTCCACAAAATCATATAAGGACCAATGAACCAAGGACTGAGTTTCCCCCTTTTGCCAGATAGCACCACCCCCTTCATGGGAGATACCTTGAGGAAGACTCTATCCCCAACCTCAAACTCCACATCTTTATGCCTAATAACTGCATTGGATTTTTGGCAACTTTGGGCAGCTTTAAGCCTATCCTGAATCACCTTGACCTTCTCCATCGCTTGATAAACCAAATCCAGACCAAATATGTCTGCTTCTACATGTTCAAACCACCCAATAGGAGATCTACATATCTTACCATACAATGCCTCAAAAGGAGCCATACCAATACTCGAATAATAACTATTGTTGTAAGCAAACTCCACCAAAGGTATATGCTCAACCCAATTGCCACCATAGTCGGTCATGCAGGCCCAAAGCATAGCTTCCAATGTCTGAATAGATCTCTCCGCTTGCCTATCCAACTGTGGATGAAAAATAGTACTCAGACTAACCTTAGTCCCCAAACTGCTCTGGTTAGACCGCCAAAAATGAGACATAAATTGTGTACCATGATCAGAGATAATCAAAACAAGTACCCCATGCAGCTTCATAATCACTTGAAGATACAACTGCGCATAATCCTTCACCAAAAAGGTAGTCCGCACTGGCAAGAAATGTGCAGACTTGCTCATCCTATTCAGGATGATCCAAATCAAATCATACTAATTTTGAGACCGAGGAAGACCGATAACAAAGTTTATATTGATCACTTCGCACTTTCATTTGGTCAAATCAATTTCTTGATACAACCCTCCTGGCCTTATGTGCTCAACCTTAACCTGTTGACACACCATACACTTGGCCACGAAATCAGCCACATCCCTCTTTATGCCATTCCACCAGTACATCTACTTGAGATCATGATACATCTTAATCGAGTCGGGATAAACAACATAACACCACTTATGCGCCTCAGCCAAAACCCTTTGCCGCAGCCCGTCGACATCAGGAACACATAACCTTTCTTGTCACCATAAAGTACCATCACCACTAATCTGAAACACCACTACATTTTTCCTACCAACATCACCCTTGATTTTCATCAAGACAGGATATAGCACTTGCTTCTTCTTAATATCTACACCAAAAGACGATCGAACAACTTCTTACACCAACACACCACCATTCTTAGAGTCCAAAAGACGAACTCTAAGATTAGCTAAGCGGTAAATATCCTTCACTAATTCCCGCTTGCCTTCTTCCATATTAGCCAAACTCCTCATAGATAACCTGCTAAAAGCATCAGCAATCACATTAGCCTTACCTGGGTGGTAGTGAAGACTTATATCATAATTATTGAGAAGCTCAAGCCTCCTTCTTTGCCTAAGATTAAGCTCTTTCTAAGTGAACACGTACTGAAGGCTCTTATGATCAGAAAAGATATCCATGTGAACACCATACAAATAATGCCATCATATTTTCAAAGAAAACACAACTTCCAACAACTCAAAATCATGAGTAGGATAATTTCTTTCATGTACCTTTAACTGCCTGGAAGCATAGGCAATCACCTTTCCATGCTCCATCAAAACATAACCAAGCCCTACCCGAGAAGCATCACAATAAACCACAAACCCATCATTGCCTTTCGGCAAAGTCAGGATTGGAATTGAAGTCAATTTATCCTTAAAATTCTCAAAACTCCCTTCACAAGCATCCGACCAAGAAACTTAACCCTCTTCTAAGTCAACTTAGTCAAAGGAGCAGCTATCAAAGAAAAGCTTTCCACAAACCATCTATAATACCAGGCTAAACCTAAGAAGCTTCGAATATCAGATTGAGTCATGGGTCTAGGCCACCTCTTCATGACAACAACCTTTTGCAGATCTACCATGATCCCTTCACTAGAAATAATATGACCTAAGAAAGTTATAGCATTCACCAAAACTTACACTTAGAGAACGTAGCATACAATTGTTGTTTCTTTAAGGTTTGCAACACCACACAGAGATGATTAGCATAATCCACCTCACATATTGAATAAACCAAAATGTCATCAATAAACACAATGACGAAGAGATCCAAATATTGCCTGAACACCTTATTTATCAAGTCCATAAATGCTGCCGGAGCATTAGTCAACCCAAATAAAATCACCAAGAACTCAAAATGCCCATACCAAGTATGAAAATCCATCTTAGGGATATCCACCACCCTAATCTTAAGTTGATGGTACCCAGACTAAAGATCTATCTTAAAGAAAAACTTGGAACCCTTTAACTAGTCGAACAAATCATCTATCTGAGGAAAAGGATACTTGTTCTTGACCGTCACCTTGTTCAACTGCCTGTACTCAATGCACATCCGAAAGGAACTATCCTTCTTGCGCACAAACAACACTGGTTCACCCCATGGAGAAATACTAGGATGAATAAACCCCTTATCCAAAAGATCTTTAAGTTGCTCCTTGAGTTCCCTCAACTCAGCCGAAGCCATTCTATACGGAGCAATAAAAATTGGACGAGTGTCCAAAAGCAAATCAATACCAAACTCTATTTCCCTATCAGGCGGAACACCAGGAAGATCATCCAGAAAGACCTCTGGAAACTCATTAACCACAGGGACCAAAGACAAAGAAGGACCTTCTAAGTTTGAATCTTTAACTTGGACTAAGTGATAAAGACAACCCTTAGAGATTAACCTCCAAGCTCTAAGATAAGAAATTAATCTCCCCCTAGGAGCTAAGGTACTACCTTTCCATTCTATAACCGATTTACCAAGAAACTTAAAGATAACCCTATGGGTCCGATAATTCACTAACACATAACAAGAATACAACAAATCTATACCTATAATTACATCAAAATTTACCATATCCAACTCAAATAGATTTGCCAAGGTTTGGTTGCTACCAACAGATACGACACACACCCTATAGACTCTCTTAGCAATAACTGAGTCACCGATTGAGGTAGAAATAAAAAAAGATCCGAGATAACTTCCAGATCGAAGCCAAAAGACACTGCCATATATAGAGTCACATAAGAAAGAGTAGACCCCAGATCAAGCAAATAATATACGTCATGAGAGAAAAGTTATAGCATACCGGTAACAACATTAGGTGATGCCTCAGATTCCTATCGGGATGCCAAAGCATACAACCTATTACGATTAATACTAGAACCAGGAGCAGTAACAGAAGGAGATACTACCCCATCGGGTGTAGGAACAGAAGATAAGCCACAAGAATCTTATTCGCCCCTATAACAACCTTATTGACCAGAAAATTCCTAAGCCGATGGCCTACCTAGCCACACTTGAAGCATTTGTCCCTTCCTTCCTCGCAATATCCCCGATGAGGACGACCACAGAATCAACCAGGAGGACACAAAAAAACTAACTGACCTCCGCTCGCCTAAGATTATGCAATCTATGCTCGAGAATTATCACCACCATGATGATGCCTATCTCCCGACTGATAAGAAGCATTAGCAGAAAGGAGCCAAAAATCCCCCACTTTTTTTCTACCACTTGGAACCATCCCGACTACCTTGAGACTGAACACCTCCCTGATCAGAAAACCTGCTCCTCTTTTTCTGCATATCCCCAAACTTCAGTAGCTTCCTCTTCTCATTCTCAACCTACCGTATATGAACAGACAACCTTGAGATGTCCATATCTTTAATCAACAAGGTAGTTTTGCTCTCAAGAATAAAATCTCTATTCAACTCAGAAGCAAATTTCCTCATTCTCGACCTTATAAGCCACAAATTAAGAGCATACCTTGATAGCTAATGGAACTTAAAAGCATATTTATTTACAGATATCCTTCTTTGCCTGAGGTTCACAAACTCCCTCATCTTTACTTTCTCAACTCTTGAGAAGAAAACAAATCTAAGAAGGCAATAGAAAAGGCCTCCCACAACCCTTCTTCTTCCATATCATATTTGTCCTTGTCCTATTCGTCATACCACTGATAAGAAACATCCTTGAGCTAATAAGGTGCAAGGTTAACCCTCTCTATATTAGTAGTCTGTATCACCCGAAAGATCTTTTCTATCTCATCCAAGAAGCCCTGTGGATCCTCCTCCACGTTCACCCCAGTAAAAGTTAGAGAACCCATCTGCATAACTTGACCAACCCTTGTAGCCTCAGTAGACAAAGCACCAATCGCACCCCACTTAGACTGAGTAGCAATAAATTGGGCAATAACATGGATAGACTGATAAAATTTTGTGCTATTCACGTTGCCCTGAGGGACCTAAGGAGAATTAGCCAAAATAGGAGAAACTCTAGAACCATAAAAAAAATAGGACCATGAGATCAAAGATGTACTCCAGATGTAGAACGTACCCCTTCAGCATAATCCCCAGATAGGATGGAAGAATTTCCTTGAGTTC
>NW_025855565.1:0-1837 GCF_002878395.1 Capsicum annuum
TAGCCTCCATGAACTCTAACAGAATTTGAATTCTTCTTATAGAGTTCTACAAGATTTTGATGCCTACTGTAGAGTAGCATCCAAAAACTCTAACAGAATTTGGATTCTTCTCGTGGAGTAGCGTCCAAGAACTCTACAGTAGGAACAGTTTTGTACCCACATCGTTTATCAATAATAAAAAATTATATTTCTTTATATTTTTGTTTGTGATTGTAATTTATTTCTGTCACTATAGAAATTTATTGAAAATAAGTTGACATGCCCAGTGGGACCAAATTTGCTCTTTATCTCTTCTCTCATAAATTATATATGCAAACCTGTAGCCACAGAATCGTAAAGATGGAAGCTCTATGGGTACTTCAAGACTCGTCTTTGAATTTCATCAAGTCTACACTCCGACAATCCTTAAAGTAGGGGCATTTGAAGACATTAAAATTTTGTGGACTCTAAAGAATTCAATTTCTGTTAGAGTTCTTGAAGGCAACTTTATCCTAAATCCTAAATCTAACTTGGAGGCTACTCAACATCAACCCTAAATTTTGCCTACAAAAGGGTGGTTTGCTCTCTTGAAGAAACATCTTGAATATCCCAAAAATTCATGGGTATTCGTAAAAAGATCAGGATCTCCAATATCCCACAAAATCATGGGATATTCATAAATAGATCATCCTACGTTCTAGAAATACGCCACGGTCCTCGAATTACGGAGACAATTAAGAGAGAAGAATCAAGGGATGAACAGATTTGTACCCGCATTGTTTATCAATAAAATTGTTGTTTCTTCATATTTTTATTTGTGATTGAAGTTTATTTTTCATGAATTAAATTTTATTGAAAACAAATTGATGAGTTTGGAGATGCCTCTTTAAAGGTATTATTTGCCCCTTTATATAGGCGTAATTTAGGGTTTAGGGTAGAGTAGCCACCAAGTTAGTTTTAGGGTAAAGTAGTCTCTAAGAACTCTTATAGATATTAGATTCATTAGACTCTACAAAATTTTAATGTCTATAAATGTCCCCTACTTCAAGGCTTGTCGAAGTGTAGAATTGATGAAACTCAAAGACGAGTCTTGAAGTACCCATAGAGCTTCCATCTTCATGGTCTTGTGGCTACAAATTTCTTGCAGATTTGGTTTATAGAAGAAGAAATGAAGGGAAGATTTGGTCCCACTTGGCGTGCCAATTTATTTACAACAAATTTTTATAGTGACAAAAATAAATTGCAATTACAAATAAAAATATGAAGAAACATGAATTTTTTATTGATAAATGATGTGGGTACAAATCCGTTCCTTCCTTGATATGGATTTCTCCATAATTTGAGGGTTGTTAGTAGCGTATTTCTCGAACATAAAAATATTTGAATTTGATATGGATTTCTCCATAATTCGAGCGCTGTTAGTAGCATATTTCTTGAACATAGTATGATCCCTTTATTAATATCTCATATTTTGTGGGATATTGGAGATGATTGATCTTTTTACGAATATCCATGGGTTTATGGGATATTCAAGATGTCTCTCTGAGGGATTATTTGACCCTTTATATAGCATAATTTAGGGTTTAGAGTAGAGTAGCTACCAAGCTAGTTTTATGATAAAGTAGCCTCCAAGAACTCTAACAAAAATTGGATTCTGTAGAGGCCACAAAATTTTGATGTCTACAGTAATTCTTCTCTGTTTCATACATTTATCACTATTCATGTCTCACTAAGTTGACAGATAAACAAGTGAATTCTTAATTTTTGAGCTAGTCAACAACGCAACTATGTTGTTCAGACATTCCAAAAATGTTATATTTTTGTCAAATCCACTAAAATTCACTATGTTTTAAGGATA
>NW_025855566.1:0-4605 GCF_002878395.1 Capsicum annuum
AAAGCAAGGGTAAGAATACAGTTGATATGTCTGAGGCCATGTATAAGGGGAGTTGTCAAGCTGAACATGTTCCCTCAGCCCCTCATGTTTCCCAAGGTCAAAGGAGGTTCGAGACTAAGGTCGTGGTTGAAGCACGAAGAAACTAGTATTCTCAGCACAAAGAATCAAAGTATTCAGCCTATTAACTCATTGATAGGGCAAGCCTGATGAAAGAGTATCCATTTATGGTGTGAAGAATAGAGGCGTAACACATGAATTTCCTATTTGAGCAGCCAGCTGAATGTAACTTAAGCCTAGTGAGGGAATTCTATGTGAATTAGAACCCGAAAGACTCTATGGTTGAGGTACGTAGTCATGTGATCACTTTTACTGTTAATACTGTGAATGAACTACTAGGTACACCCTTTGTGGATGCGGAGCAATTGAAGAGAATGATTATTGAGCAACCATATCAGAACATTCGTCATCTTCTTTGAGTCACTCATTCGACAGCTAGGTGGATTCTCTACCAAGAGGGTAGTACTCATGTGTCACTCCCATTTGCTCATTTGAACAGGGAGGCTCGTTTATGGGCGAAATTCATTTATGCCTGCCTTATTCATGATACTCATTTGACGGAGGTGACTTATTATAGGGTTTGTATTATCTATGCTCTGATGTATGAAGATGTGGATTTGAATGTTGGTGCTATTATCTTTTTTGTAATGAGGAAAGCCAGTTTTTTTGAGGGTCGTAGATATGGTTTCGGTGGACTGCTGGCTATATTTTGGAGGCAGCAGGGTGTGCCCAAGTAGGAGGTGGATTATAGACGACCTATTGGTCATAGGCTATTGGATTTTTCCTGCATGAAGGTACCTACTCCTCATGGTGTAAATTTAACTATACCCGAGCGTTAAGCTCAGAGTGATGAGATCACAGCCCGTATGTATGGGCTCACTATGTTGTAGTTAAAGACTAGGGGGTATCCATCCACCCAATAGGAGATTTGTACGATTGAGTTGGACTACCCAATAGGACCTTATGCTCAGACTATGCTGTGAATTAGCCCAGCTTTTGATGAGCCATTGGATGATGACTCCCCATGGATGAGGAGAGGCTCATGGGTTATTCTGATGAAGAGTCCATAGATGAAGAGCAGTCATATGATGGTGACTAAGGTGATGACTTTGGTGATGATGACAGTGCTCATGATGATGTGATGGCATTAGTGACATTCGAATAAGCAGGGAGTACGATGCTATCCTACCTTTTGCTTATTTCTAGCACTGGGACAGTGCTACATTTAAGTGTGGGATGGTTGATTTTTGATCTTTATCTTTGTCTCCTCCCTCTTCAATTTCTAAACTATGTTGGTTTTTGGATTGAACAATTTCTGTTTCTATTATGTTTTTATGTTTTGTTGGGTTTGTAAGTTGACATTATTGCCCTTTTCAGCAAAACTATTTCCCTCTTTGGCAAATATTAGTTTAAAGTGTTTGTTTTATTTATTTTCACCCTTCGTCGTAATTTTCAGATTACAGTAATTATGTGTGCCCTTTTTGGTAATTCTTGTTTTACATCACCTTAGTTTGTTGCCTTCCCCTATGATAGATTGATGACGACCGTCTTAAGGGGAATGCATCTTTAGAAGCTGAGAAAATGATAGGACTTCGATTGCGACCTTTGAGAAATGTTGTGTGTTGGGAAAAGATGTTTTATTTTTTGACTATAAATGCAATTGTGTTGAAACAAAAGAACGAGAATTTTTAGATATTAAATCCCAACAAGTGTAGTTCGATTTTATTGGCTTAATATTGAATTTCATAAAGAGCAATATCGGAAATCGTAAAGATCCAACTTGATTCTTAGCGTGCACCAAGTGAGTGAGTATTTTTTTATATTCTACATGTATAGGAATGACTAGAAATTACCCGGTGTGTTTACAAAACGAAATAAAGGGTGTTGGGTGTAGGAAATGATTTTGGCATTTCTTTGTTAACCAAATTGTAAAGACTTTATTTACCTACCCTTGTGCATGTCTTTATTTAGCCCTATTGAGCCAATAGACTGATTTATTTGATAGCCTATAGGGGTGATGGTGAAGCTCTATAGAAGTGTTCATTGTGTGTTTAATTCTGACGGTTAGGAGTTAGAAAAAAAAACATGAAAGAAATTTCAGTTTAAGTTGCTCGATTTTTTTGTTACAATGAACCTGTTTTGGCCCTGGTCTGTTGAGGACAATGTGCACCTCAACCAAGGAAAATCGCTTAGGTTGAGGGTGGCTACTATAGGGGTGCGTAACAAGAATTGGGATGTGAAGAAAAGTTGAGAATTGAATAATGATGTAAAAAAATACTCCTACCGTAGTGTTGGTAATGTTCTTAAAAGGATTGGGGTGAAACACTGAATGTGCAAAGATAATGAAGTGAAAAGTTGGGTTGATAAAATGCGATTTTGAATATGCTTATGATTGAAGATAGTTATGCATTAAAGTGCTTAGGGAGATTAGTCACTACTTCCCAAATATTTCCTACCCGCCCCTTAGCCTACATTACAACCATGAAAGACCAAATTGATCCTATATTTCAACATCCGACTATTAGTGGAGTATTACAATAAGGCCAAGCTTATGGTTTATCACCTATTATGTATGAATTATTTATTGAGAGTGAGTGATTGAATTTTGATATTCCCCTCATGATAAAGATTAAAAAATTATGAGTGATATGGGGAAAACTTTCTTGTCGTGAGGGTGCATACAAGTCAAAGTTCGGATTACTTATTGTGTTGCTTGATTGCGTGCTTTTATTGAGTTTGTCAATGAATTGAATGTCACTATTGGGATTATAAAGTGTGAAATAAAGTGTTCATGTTCCCAATGCTAGCATGATTCATAGGTTGTGATACAAAGGTTTGATAATTGTGTTGCTTGAAGTTGTTCGAGGACGAACACGGTTTTAAGTGTGGGGTGGTGATCTTGGGCATATTTATATGTCCAAACACCACTATTCACCCATATTTGAACTTTTTTTGAGAATAAAATTTGTGTTAATTATATTGAATTGTGAGATAAATTATCTTCCGTGGCTAACCGATGTGGTTAGAGATATAGGGTAAATGTCTCATGGATTCGGACAAAAATTGGATACATATCATGAAGATGTGGAGGACCATGTTGATCAAGTCTAAGAACATGTGTAGATGAATGAGAGCAACGATAAAAGAAAGGAGCTAAGGATTTATGAGAGTTAAGTGAAGAAATAGACTAAAATTCCAGATACGCGATGCTAACTCGATGCGTGGCATCCACTGGTAAATGTTGTCCCTTAGCTAAAATTTCAGGAGCAACTTCCAGGGCATCGACGTGAAGTCAACGCATAATGTCGATGCGTAAGTTTTGAGACTTAGTCTAAATTTAAGATGACAATTTCAGTGACACAACGTGATGTCTACACATCGCGTCGTGTGTTGATGAATTTGACTTAGTCAGTATTTTTAAGACAAATTCTAGTGCATCAATGTGATTTTGACGCGACGCATTGGTAGAATTGACGTGATTAGCGATGCATCACGTCAAGTGTGCAGATCTGGTGAACTTTTCTCAAGTATAAAAGGAACATGTGAGCACAATTCCAAGTACTTTTGGCAAGCATAGCAGCGGCAGAAAAGCATAGATTTCATTCTTTTAGGATTCTTATTATTTCTTTTGAACTTCTTTACCTCAAGATTAATTTTGGGTATGATTAATTACTTATTTTTTATGTTTAATTCAAACAAGAGTGGCTAAATACCCTTATTCTGGGGTTGAGGCCAAAAACATGATTACTCTTTGATATTTTTTATAGTAGTTTCTTTTTGGATTATCATCTGGGTTGTTCTTAATTTCTTGAACTTACTATTTTGATAAGTGACCACCATTAAAATAAATCTATATTTTTATGTGAATCCGAGAGGAGAATCATAGGATAGAATGAAGAAATTAAGGATCAAGGTTCTTACCCTTTTTATAAATTAAGGGGTTCAAATTAGCATCTAGGTAGAGATATACCTAGAAGCATTGTTTGGTTCAATTGCAAGAAGATTATTTATGAATCTAGAAGAATTGTTGTATCTCTGTGGGAGTTGTAGCTGCAATATTCAATAGATAGAAGATTTGAGATCAAGAGACCAAAATCGTAGACTAAACCTTGTGAACCAACAACCCAATAACCAATTAGATACTATAAGAATAGAGATTTATATGATTATTCGAAAAGCCTCAACCCTGGAATTCCTATCATTATTGTTTACAACCGTTTCTTGCTCTACTCTAGTCATAAACTTTTATTTCTTTTTTATTAATTTATATTTTTATTCCTAATTTCAAAAATCATCTTAAACTTTACAACACTTACTACTCATTGTCTAAAACTAAAAATTGGTTAAATTTCTAGTTGCTTAGTCCTTGTGGGAATGATATCTGATTGTCTAAATCATTATATTACTTGTACGATCACATGAACTTACGTGTGCATCTGAGTTGAAACACTGCTTGAGTCCAAAACAGTCCACAAAATCCCACCGAGGCAAGAAGGTCATAAGTATCCTAATTCTAAGGGGTTCCAATGCTTCAAGTGCCAAGGTTGG
>NW_025855567.1:0-7029 GCF_002878395.1 Capsicum annuum
AACGTATTTAAAATGTATATAGGTGGGTATATATAGTGTATATTGGAGAGTTTTTTTATTTTATTTTTGATCGATTTTGACCGGGTTTAGGTGGGTTAGACCAGATTAGGTTAAGTGGGCTGGTTCAGGGTTGTTTTTAAAAAAATATTATTGGGCCCGAAACTGGCCCATTTAATCAGGCCCAAATCTGGAACGGCCCACAACCCGGTTAAAATTCACGGGCTGGTTCCAGATTGACCCATCCCGACCCACTTAACACCCTTATTTCGAAGTTAATCATAGTCCCATTTATTTAATTAAGGGCCTAAATAATATCGACAAAATGTCCTTCATTTGTTTGAAATAAAATTAATAGATTAAATTTGTTTACTGTTTATGAACATGTATCACCTATGAAAGTTTTGGACATTAGTCCAATTAGAACACAACAACATAAATAATTAATTAGGTGATCTTCTACAATAAATATAATCCACGCCTGCATGCAATATTTTGTTGATAAGAGAGGCTGTGATTAAAGAGCAAAATCTAATTTGTTAAAAGTTAGGAAACTTATTTTAAGGCTGTGATTATAATTGGCAGCTAGCTTAGGAATGTTGATAAAGAAAATGAAAGCATAAGCATCTTGGCACATGGGTCGTGGTCATATTTGGAGGACCCAATTTTTTTTGTTTTAATTTTTTTTTGATAATAGTGATATTCGTGCCACTTTTTGTTCATATCAATTAATTTCATGGGATATCTATGTCACCTCCCACAAGTTAGTGGCGGACCTAAGATTTAGGGATCATGGGTGCTCCGGAGGTTCGAATACATATATTGATATCCAAATTTTTAAAGTTTCGCCTAAAATATAAAGCACTAGTTATCTTCTTAGTTTCAAGGGTGCTTTTTTCCCTCTTCTACCAATCTTTATATGTTTCTTATTTAATAATACCTATTATGCATTGGGTTTAATGGGTGTCGGCTGTATCAGCCGCAACAGGTATCAGGTAACCCTATCCACAAAGAGAAGAATAGATAAGAAGAATTAGAAACAGTTTTAATTTTATTTTTTTTGTTTTTAGATCTAACTGAAAATGTAATATTAGAGGGTCCAGGAGCACCTTATGTTGATCAATATTTTCTTCTTTAAAATTTTCTTTGAACTATATACAACGTTAGTAGGGAACAAGAAATTAACGACACTTATCTCTGCCTTATTTTGTGTAATACGATTTATAAACTTGTGACCAAGTGTATTGTTAATCGCATTAAACCTCTCCTAACTCAGCTCATCGACCAATCTCAATCAGCCTTTCTACCCAGTCCGGGAGCATCCGACAATGCCATAATAATATACATATATATATTGGGTAACTTACACAAATCTCATAAGTTATGGAGCTATTAACATTTTTGTACCACACCTTTGCCCAATTACGTAAGATCGCATAATTTTGTGGTATATATTTTAAGCCTTAATACATATCGTTTTTGATACATTTTTAACTAATCGGTTAGTTAAATAAGGAAGGAATAGAATTGCATTTATTTAGGGGAGAGAATCTCTAAAATATTTAAAATACAAAAAAAAAATTCAATTTAAAACTTTTCATTAGATTTTATCATTTGCAATTTACAATTTAGGAAGTAAATCATGGGAGAAAATCTCTGATACATACATACATACATGTATATATATATCCCAAATGGAGAATTTTGGGGGGAATGCTGAATTTTCCATTAGATCTTATCATTTGCAATTTACAATTTGGGGAGTAAATCATGGGAGAGAATCTTTGATACATATGTATAAAATTTGTCACTAATTATTCACTTTTAATGACAAAAATTACCTTTCGTCGTTAAATACACGAGTTACATATTTTTAGTGACAAAATATAAATTTTCGTAGCACAAATTTGTCCTCTAAAGTTTTCCGTCAAAAAATGAGTTGGCGCCATTTTATTAAGCAATATTAGACACGAATTATATGTTATCAGTGACACATTATTTCGTCATTAATAATTTATCTAATTTGTGGAAAATCAACTTTTTATCTAAAAACTAATCAATTTTTGGACGCAAAAATATTTTGTCACAAAAAATATGTTGTTACAATAGTGACAAATTATATTTTGTAGTTAAATGTTGTAAGCTTTAGCCATAAACTTTATTTTTAATTGTCACATTAGATTTTGTCACTAATAATATATATAATTAGTGACGATCATTTTATCGTCTGTAATCAATCTATGATTTAGTGACAGTAAAATTTTGTCACAAAGTTTGCAAGGTGTAAATAGCGACGACTTTAAAATTTATAGTAGAATAATTAAACTATTTGCGATGAAACAAATTCATAGCAAAATACAAATTTTTCTATGTATACAACTATTTTCATCATAGTATAGAAATTATACCAATATGCATATGTATGAAAAATGTATCGTACATAATGAAACTGTATCATAGTTGTATAAAATATGTATCTCTATGTATATAAAAATGTATTATTATTATTATATAATTTATGTATAATAAATGTATAAATTCTCACTAATTATACATATATATACAATTAGTGTACACGTATTATATATATTTCTGGATACTAGTTTAACCGCATGTGTCTCATATGTATAATATTTATTATTTAAAATTAAATAATTTTATCTATTGCAGAGACTTTTAGTGACGTGTAAAAACTTTAACTCACTTATCGAAGATCCTTCACATTTTAATATAATAATGTAAATATAAACATCTATTTTAGTGTAAGCACATATATATTTTACCACCAGAAGTTTCAAGTGATTGATCGATCATTACTTTTGTGTTTGTCATGGAGTACCTTTTTCCCTTGATGTCAGAGAGAGACGCATCAATTTTAACCATATTTGTGGTACAATTATTTTTCTTTTTTTTCTATATTTAAATTTTTTTCTTGTTTTTAAAGTCAAATATTTACCAAATCATTGATTACATTCTTATTACGTACTTAAAAAATTTAAAATTTGGTACTTCTTAAATTTTTCTTATTCTAATACTTTTATATTTATTTCTATATTTTCAAATCTTCTTAAAATCAAATTTAGTTGATTTAGAATTTTTAAAGTAATGCAAAAAGTTTTAGTTGTCATTAATTCTGATGGCTTTTAATAAGGAAAGATTTCACCATGAATATATTTAATTAATTTTCAAAACTTAAATATTAAGAAAAATCATTAATTCTGATTACTTCTAATAAGGAAATGTATTACCATAAATATATTTAATTAATTTTCAACACTTAAATATTAGGAAAAAATATGAAAATGACGATTTTGTCTAAAACAAAGACTTTTAATGAAGGACAAAAAGTTCAAACAATATTTCTAAGGCCTTTCACACTTTTAATATACTAGATTAAACGCACATTCCTCGCACGTGTAACGTTTGATTATTTAAAGTTAAATAATTTTATCTTTTACGAATAATTTTAATAAAGTATAAAAGTTTAAATCACTTTTTAAAGATTCTTCACACTTTAATATAATAATGTAAACATAAACATATATTTTAATGTAAGCACAAATATATTTTACCACTAGAAGTTCTAAATGGCTTATGGATCATCACTTTGCATTTGTCATTTAGTACATCTTTCCCTTACTGTCAGAGGTTAAGAAAGACGCACCAATTTGAACCATATTTGTTGTACGATTGTTTTTTTATATTTAAAATCTTTTCCTCTTTTGAAAGTCAATGTACGGTTATTTTTTTTCTATATTTAAAATCTTTCTTTGTCTTTAAAGTCTAATCTTTACAAAATGATTGATTACATTCTTATTAAATATTTATAACTTTTAAGAATTTGGTACTACTTAAATTTTTCTCATTCTAATGCTTTTATATTAATTTCTAGATTTTTCAAATCTTTCTAAAATCAAATTTAGTTTATTTAAATTTCTTAAACTTAATATATTATAGATTATAGGACAAAAAGTGTAAACAATATTTTTAAGGCCCATCACATTTTTAATATATTATAGATATAGATTATAGATTATGATTATAGATTTCTTGAACACACCAAGTATAACAACAACATCCTAGTTAATTTTATTATTTTACTCATATAATTTTAATTTAGTTATTAGTTTTAATTGATTAGTACTTTGAGGTCAATTAATATTTTTTTTAAAAAACATTCTATAATCAAAAAATTGTGTTAGGCATCCGTATCCTAATATAAAATGAATAAAATTATTTGAAAAATTTTCTCACCAATTAAAATACCTTCCATATTAATTTTTCTTTTTTATTGAAACATTCCATAGTTAAAGAATTATGTTGGTCATCCTTATCCTAACATAAAGCCATTACAATTAATTATACACAATAAATAAAATCATCTTTTTACTATTTTTCTCATATAATTTTAGTTTAACTATTAGTAGCTATTTGTAAGATACTAGTTTAGGTGTACGCACCTTGCGCGTATACCTCACTTTAATGAGTTCAAACATTACATTAAATATGATATTTATTTAAATAATAAAGATGAATAAAATAATTAAATTTAATATCTTTTGAGTATGTAAAGATGGAGAATTTATTTATTAAACCTAATCTTTACCAAAAATATTTTTAAAAGTCGATCGACATTTATCTACCATATGTAAATTGTAATAAAATAATACAATGATAGAGACATCAAAATAATATAATTAAATCTAATCTTTACACATAAAAATTTTCTCAAAGTCATCCGACACTCATCTATCACCTGTAAACAATAACAAAATAATACGATAATAGAGATATCAAAATAATACAACTAAACCTAACCTTTACATAAAAAAAATTTCTCAAAGCCGAACAACATTTATCTATCACCTGTAAACTACAGCAAAATAATACTATAAAAGTGATATAAAAATAATACAAGTAAACTTAAATTTTACACACAAAAATTTCTCAAAGCCGATCGAGATTCATCTACGAACTATAAACTAACATAAAATAACAAACTAATAGAGATATTACGATAATACAAATAAACCTAACCTTTACCTAAAAAAAATTTCAAAGCCGACCCATATTCATCTAACATCTGTAAATTAAAATAAAACAATAAGATAATAAAGATAACAAAACAATACAATTAAACCTAACCTTTACACGAGAAATTCTTCAAAACCAACCGACATTCATCTACGACCTGTAAACAATAAAAAAATAACATAATAGTGATCACAAAGCTACAAAAATAGAAGAAGTTGAGGGTTAAAAAATCAAGCATCCGCCAATCTAGACATGCAATCAAATCAAGTTAGATGAGCATCAATCATATTCTCCCAATAGGCAAACCAGTTTGTTCTCAAGTTTAGCGTACATCTTAATATTTATAGAAGTATTTCCTTAATAGAGTCCTATTTTAGACTTTAATTGGAGAGAAGTTGTTATTAGAAAAAAAAATAAAAAGGGAAAATTTCAGAAATAGCAACTATAGAGTCTTAATTCTAACTTTTATAGCAACGGTTTCATAATTACGAAAAATAACAAATTGTATTTTGAATTTAAGTAAACTGTTGCTATACAAATACATATGCAACAAGATTTACTGTCCTTGTTTTACTCAAATTAGTTGAGTTAAATAAGGAATAATTATCACATCTAATTAAATTCCCATTAGTTACTCTTATTTAAATTAGTAAATTCCTTTTTCAAATCAAACTCACTTATGAAGATTATTATTTCCATGATCTTCAAAATTCTTCTTCTTCTTCTTCTTCTTCTTCCTCTTCTTCTTCCTCTTCCTCTTCTTCCAATTCGTCCTCTTCTTCTTCCTCTTCTTCTTCCTCTTCGTTCTCTTCTTCCTCTTCTTCCTTTTCTTCTTCTTCCTCTTCTTCCTCTTCTTCCTCCTCTTCTTCCTCTTCTTCCTCTTCTTCTTCCTCATCTTCTTCCTCCTCTTCTTCTTCCTCATCGTTGACAAAAAGAAAAAAGCATATACACTTCATCTTTTCCATTTTTTTGGGGAGAAATATAAATATACCCACACAGAAGTTTCCAAAAAAAAACATATACATACACACGATACACATACAGGGGACACAGATTCTTTTCCACAAGAACAGGGAGCTCCATACGACCATCTTCCATATTCACACAGAAACTCACCCTTATTCTGAACAAAAGTCACACAAACGAATGCTCGAAGGTTGAGAGAGAGCATAGAAAGGGAATTCGGGTGAGAGAGATAGTGAGAATAGAGAGGAGAGAATATGTGAGAGAGAGAACATGGGAGAGAGAGATCTGGTCGAAAGAGAAGAGAAAAATGAGAGAGAGAGAGAGGAAAGGAACAACAGCTCGTTCACGCTACTGTTTCGGTGACCTTTCATCGTTGGAAAACGGTGTCTCCTCACCGGATTCAACACTATTTCGAGATCAAAACTGATTGGGAATTTAGGTTCGGAAGCTGGGTCTTCGATTTGAGTCGGATTTTGGGTTTCGTTGCGGATTCGAATTGGTCGTTCTTATTCAGGTTGATTTCAGCAAGGTCCCGTCGAAATTACATACTGCTTTTTGGTTTTCCTCTTCGTAATCTCTTTCTGGTTGTTTGGGTGTATTTTTGGGCTTCTTTCTGGCTTAGATTCTTCGGGTTTATTGCAATTTAAGCTGGTTTTGTTCAAATTTTTTTGGTTGGGTCTTAGTTGAGTTTAGAGAAATGGAGTTTGTTGGTCAAGGTTTGAATTGAGGTTTTCTCGGTGCGGACTACGTCGTGTTCAACAAGATAATACTCGAATAAAAGCGAAATTTAAGGTCCATTTCTTCTCCCATTCTCTATTTTTTATCTCAACTTTTGATTATTGTTGTGGAAGTGAATGTTTTTGTGTGTTTACCATGTTGGAATCTTCATTGTGTATGGTTGATGTGGTTTTGGATGTCGAAGAAATAAAATTGAATTGTTAACCGAAAAACTAAGTAATCATCAATTAAGAATGAAATTTGGGGATGGAGTTGAGAATCGAATAAGGAAACGTTGATTAGTTCAGATTCATT
>NW_025855568.1:0-1564 GCF_002878395.1 Capsicum annuum
AAAAGTCTAAAAATGAATATAAAATCGTAAGAATTAGAAAAATTTAAGAAGTACCAAATTTTTAAAAGTTTTAAATACGTAATAATAATGTAATCAATGATTTGATTTAAAAAAAAAAATTTAAACATTAAAAAAAAATTGTACCACATATATGGTTCAAATCGATGCATCTCTCTTAACCTCCGATGGTAAGGGAAAAAGGTACTACATGACAAATGCAAAAGTGATGATCCATCAATCACTTGAAACTTCTGGTGGTAATATATATATATATTTTACATTAAAATATATGTTTATATTTACATTAGTATATTAAAAGTGTGAAGTTTGAAAAGTGACTTGAACTTTTTACACTTCATTAAAAATTTTCGCAATAGATAAACTCATTTAATTTTAAGGGGAAAGGACAAAAATAACACCTAAAATAAAATAATTCTACAAAATTAGCACCCAAATTTGTAATACCCGTAAATAGCCACTCACGAGTCACGTTATAAACCCGCTAAATAGCCTCTCCTCACTCGTGTATGATTAACTACATATAACGGGAAAATACAAAAAAAAAATCAAATTACAACTTTACCTTCTTTCCTTTTCAGTCACAAATTCCTTTCCCTTCAAACACCTAATTCTCTGTTCATTGCCTTTTCTGATACTCATCTTTACCTTTTACATTCTATAACCTTCTGTATAAATCTCTAAAAATTTGCTCAAAATTGATACAAAAAATGGCTACAACTTCTATTTTAGTAGCAATAATGATCAAATATGGAGGTGAATGGATATCTGAGGTTGAATTTCAGAATTTCATCATCAATGGAGTTTTGTTCGATTCTGCCTTTACTTACGATGTATTTGTTGCTGAATTTTATAAGCAGCTGAATATAGATCCAAATAAAGGTTTATTGGATATCAAATACATTGTCACAGCCGGATCTATGCCTATATACAATGACACTGTATATGCAGATGAAGAAAAAAAGTTTTGATATCAATGAGTATCCATTATGTATAACACTCATCCTTGTCGAATTTTCAGCTGGTGAATTATTAGATCCTATACAGATTGTCGAAGCAAATCACTTTCCTGTCATTGAAGATGATTTCTCTGAGGAACACTTGGAAGATGAGCCAAAGCCTATCATAATGGATCCTCTTTATAGGGATGTTGAAGAAGAGCAACTGTATTGGGATAAAAATATAATAACTAGCGTTATGAAGCATCATGCAATCCGACATAGATTTCAATTTGAGGTCAAAAGATCATCAACATCAAGGTATGAGTCTACACAAAAACAATATCGATTTAACATATATAGTATTATGTGGTATATGTACTGTCTGAATGTGGAATTAAATTGCATCAAACTAGTATATAATAGTATCAATTGAGTATCAATGTGGTTTTTATGTGGTATATGTACTTTCTGAATGTGGTATTAAACTGTATCAATCTAGTATAAAATAGTATCAATTGAGTATCAATGTGGTTTTTATGTGGTATATGTACTGTCTGAATGTGGTATTAAACTGTATCAAACTAGTATATAATAGTATCAATTGA
>NW_025855569.1:0-1366 GCF_002878395.1 Capsicum annuum
ATAATAATAATAATAATAATAATAATAATAATAATATATTTATCACTATATTTGATAAAGATAAGTTTATGAAATATAAGATTATATTTAACTATATTTTATAGCATTTAAATTTTAAATAGATAAGTTTGAAATAGCGAATTTCTATTAGATCTCTCCAATTACGAGTTTCTATTTTTTAAGATAATGAAAAACTTTTATTTAAAGGATAATGACTACAAATTCAAATACTTAATTTTTCAATTCAAAACTTGATAAGAATTTAATTAGAACTCTCTAATGTGATAACTAACAATTTTTAATAAGTAATTTTATTTTATAATTAATTTTAATTTAAAATTAATAATTTATTAGTCTTGACTATCTTTTGATAGTTTATATTTTTTGTTTTGGGGCTCGTTTTTTTTTCTTTTAAGAATTTAATTAGAACTCTCTAATGTGATAACTAACCATTTTTAATAAGTAATTTTATTTTATAATTAATGGGCACGTTTTTTTCTTTCCTTTCCTTTCCTTTCCTTTCTTTCTTTCTTTTGTTTGTTTGTTAAATTATTTTATAAAAATAAATTGACATCATAGATATATAAAGGTAGATATATACGTTTAATTTAATTATTAAATTTTAATTTATATTTACAATGTTAAAATAATCATGAGTAAAGATAAATTTTAGATGCACATACAAATATATATTATTTATATTTATCAGTAATAATAATAATAATAATATATTTATCATTAAGTTGATTATTAAATTTTAATTTATATTTACAATGTTAAAATAATCCCGAGTAGGGATAAATATTAGATACACAGACAAATATATATTATTTGTATTTATCAATTATTATTATAATAATAATATATTTATAATTATATTTGATTTAAATAAGTTTATGAAATATAAGATTATATTTAACTATATATTATGGCATTTAAATTTTAAATAGATAAGTCTGAAATAAAAAATATCTATTAGAACTCTCCAATTATGAGTTTCTATTTTTAAGATAATGAAAATCTTTTTATTTAAAGGATAATGACTACAAATTTAAATACTTAATTTTTCAATTCAAAACTTGATAAAAATTTAATTAGAACCCTCTAATGTGATAACTAACCATTTTTAATAAGTAATTTTATTTTATAATTAATTTTAATTTAAAATTATTAATTTATTAGTCTTGATTATCTTTTGATAATTTATCTTATTTTTTGGCACGTTTTTTTTCTTTATTTCCTTTTGTTTTCTTTTCTTTCCTTTCTTTCTTTCTTTGTTTTGCTTGTTTGTTAAATTTTTTTAATAAAAATAAATTGACAACTTAGATTTATAAAGGTATTTCAAGTAGATATATACATTGAATTT
>NW_025855570.1:0-4154 GCF_002878395.1 Capsicum annuum
AAAACTTGATAAAAGTCCAAGTAGAACTCTCTAATGTGATAACTAACTATTTTTATTAAGTAATTTTTATTTTATAATTATTTTTAATTTAAAATTAATAATTTGTTAGTCTTGATTATCTTTTGATAGTTTATCTTTTTTTTTTGTTTTTGCATATTTAGATATATATTTTAGCATTTAAATTTTAAAGAGATAAGTTTGAAATGACATTATCTATTAGAACTCTTCAATTATGAGTTTCTATTTATAAGATAATGAAAATCTTTTTATTAAAAGAATAATGTATTTTAAATTCAAATATTTAATTTTTTAATTCAAAACTTGATAAGAGTCCAATTAGAACTCTCTAATATGACAACTAACTATTTATAATATATAATTTTATTTGATAATTATTTTTAATTTTAAATTAACAATTTATTGGTTTAATTATCTTTTGATAGTTTAACCTTTTTTTGCACCTTTTTAAAAAAAGATTCAATGTTAAAGTTATCATTAATACAAAAATATAATGGCCCAATTTTTCTGCACGTTTCCTTAAAACTATAAATTTATTATTATTATTATTATTATTATTATTTTATATTTAATTTAATATTTAAATAAATTATATTTAGATAAATTATATAACTTAAATTTTTAAAAATATAATTTTATGAAATAGTAGAAGTCTATTTAGAACTAATTTATATATTTAAGCTAATGATTTAAATAAAATTAAGAATAATGTATTTTAGTATTCAAATAATTCAATTTTTTTATTACATTATTATTAAATTTGTCCTAAAAACTGTCACGTGGTTTCAATGGCTTGCCACGTGGCTAATCATTGTGCTTCGTCCTCTATTTTATAATATATATAAATTTATATATATTTTATAGCATTTAAATTTTATAAAAATAAGTTTGAAATAACAAATATCTTTTAGAACTATTCAATTATTTGCTTAACCTTTTTTTGCATGTTTTTTTTAAAAGATTCAATGATAAATTTATCATTAACACAAAACTATAATGCCCCAATTTTTTTTGCACGTTTCCTTAAAACTATAATTTATTATTATTATTATTATTATTATTGTTTCAGATTTAATTTAATATTTAAATAAATTATATATATATATATATATTATATAACTTAAATTTCAAAAGAGATAAATTTATGAAAGAGTGAAAGTCTATTTAGAACTCTTCAACCATGAATTTCTATATTATTTGAATTGAGAAAATAATTTGAAATCAATGAGGTTCTTCTTCTTCTTATTATTATTATTAATAATATTCTTCTTTTTTTTTTTTAAATTATTATTATTATATTTTATCTTTCATTTAACATTTAGTCAAACGTATTAAAATATAATCTATTATCCACTACTACTGTCAATACATACACACATACATACTACTACTATCAATATATTATTATTATTATTATTATTATTATTATTTATTATTTACTACTATTACTACTAAAATCAGGCATTTACAATTATTGTTACTATTACTACTTATAATAATAATAATAATAATAATAATAATAATAATAATAATTATTATTATTATTATTATTATTATTATTATTATGAAATAGTTAGAGTTTATTTAGGGTTCTTTTCCAATAGATTTCTAGTTTAGAGTTAATAAGATTGTTGTTTTCTTGAAAAGTCTAATATTTTTAAATTTAAATATCTTTTATCTTTTAATTTAAAATTTTTACTGCAATATTACTAACATTTTCCTAAAGTTGTCACATGGCTTCTCAAGAGTTGTCACTTGCATATTTTAATGCATGTATAAAACCTTCTTCTTCTTTTTTTTTTTTAAAAAAAAAAATCACATTTTTGTATTAATTATTAGTTATTAAACTTAATAATCAAGTTTACATAAATTAACATATTTGAATTCAAGTTAAAATATAAATCTTGAATCTTAAAAACGTGTGGTCATGACCCAACACATTAGGACTCTCCATATTTTTACATTAATTTGAATTTCATTTAAATTCAAATTTCAAATATCATATAAATTTGTTTAAAATAAATTAGTTTGTTATTCTTTCTTATCCTTACTTTTTTAAAATGTGATGTCTTTATTTACCTAATAATGTATATATTTTAATGGAGATAAAAACTTAGAATAAATGAGATTATTATTATTATATTTTATCTTTCATTTAACATTTAATCAAATGTACTAAAATATAATATACTACCCAATATTATTATTATTGTTATTATTAATTATTATTAATATTGTTAACATTATTATTATTATTATTATTAGACTATGGATTCAAACATAATCTCTTTTTTGTTGGTCGAAACAATTCAAACATAATCTACTACTAATACAATGACATGTATTACTACTATATTATTTTTATTATTATTTATTATTACTACTAACATCTGGCAGACTGGCATGTACTACTATTACTATTGCTATTTATTATTATTATTATTATTATTATTATTATTATTATGAAATTATTAGAGTTTATTTAAAACTCTTACCTATATATTTTTAGTTTAAAGTTATTGAGAATCTTTTTTCTTCAAAAAGACTAATATTTTTAAATTTAAACATATTTTATCTTTTAATTTAAATTTTTTTATTAAAATATTATTAATCTTGTCCTAAAGTTGTCACGTGGCTTCTTAATAGGTTGCCACTTGGCTAATTAGTGTGAATTTGTTCCTTTTCATTTACATTTATAGAGGAAGATAAATATGAAAAAGTCATATCCTTCCTACGTATACAAAAATTGTTAAATGAAAAATATTTTTCTATAAATGAAGAATATAAAAAATGCAATATAGTTATATATACAAAGAGGATAAGAATTTAGAAATTTCAAAAAATTCATTTAATTTTCAATTTATTATTTAATCAAATGTATTGAAATATAAAATATTACTTACTGCTACTATTACTATGTACTAATACTACAACTATGTTTCTTTATTTGTTATTTTCATGTACTATGTATAATCACATGATGATGATATACAATAATGTCATCCCAAAGCCATTGACCGAGACATCAATACCTTTGAAATCAAACCTACATTGAATGTACATTTAGACAAATTTTGAGTTAGATATTTAACGAATGAGAATAATAATGAATTATTTTTTTCGTTGTAAATTAATTGTGATGGCATAAGTAAATATATTTAAAGTTAGAAGTTCAGAAATAATAAAATGTTGAGATTAGGAGTGCATATACTTCTTGCAAAAATATAATATTTTAAAATTACCCATGTTGAAGGAGCCGGCATTAAGAATCACGATATATCAAAAATATTTTTTTACTGCAAAACAAAAATAAAAATTTCTGTGATTAGGAGTGCATATACCTCTTGCAAAAATATAATATTTTAAAATTACCCATGTTGAAGGAGCCGTTATTAAGAATCATGATATATCAAAATTGTTTTTTTACTGAAAACAAAAATAAAAATTTCTGAAAATTATAAGAAACATACATGATAGAAGTGAGGCCAAAACATCTTTACTTTGTTATACAGAAACATACACACCAAACGAAGGACAAAAAATAGAAAGAGTTTTTAAAAAAAAAGTAAAAGAAAAACAGAGAGATAAATAACCTGAAAATTAGCAAGTGAAGAAGACAATCAAATAAAATAAAAACTGTCAATTTATAAGTTAGAGATACCACACTTATACGAAAAAGAGACATTAAATCACTCCTACAAATTCTCATTAAATCACTCCTACAAATTCTCCACAACCTTAACTAAATGCGTTTTATTGTTTTGAATTTTAAAATTAATAACTCAAAGACTCCTAACAATTCTCTACAACAACGTGCATTTTTTATACGTTAACTACCCTCAAGTCTCATCTAACAATTTTAAATTTATCCTATTAGATATTTTATTATCATATACTTTAAGATAATTTTTTGACATCAATTGTTACCAAATAATACTGCATATTATTACTCCTGCTGCAACCCCTATATTATTTTATATTTATTTTTATTATATTTTTATATTTCATTAATATATAATCAAATGAATTTAAATACATTTTATACTATGAAAGAAATAAGTTTATAAAATAGTAAGAGTTTGATTTTGAATTTTTATGCAGTACGTTTCTATTTATTAGCTAATAATTTTTTGTAA
>NW_025855571.1:0-1084 GCF_002878395.1 Capsicum annuum
TCATTATCCTTTAAATAAAAGTCGTTTATATTATATAACAAATGGCAGGTTTTCATTCATTTTTGAATAGTTCCATGTAATATTGAATTCTTTTTAATCATAGAGTAAAGTAATAATTTTTAAAAAACCTGAATTAAAATAAATTAAATGTGAACATGAGATAAACTTATCTCCAATAGACGTGAAGTGTTTAGCTTAAATAAGGATTTAGTGTAAATTTTAAACAATAAATACTCTTAAAAATTAAATTAGATTATATTAGAGTCTTCTGCTAGTATATATTTGTTTTTGGTAAAATTTACTCTATATTTTATTTTATTATTTATGTTACGCATAAAATGAAAACCTTACAATTCTAATTTTATGTAATACAAATCTTATCAATCATAGAAGTTTAAATAGATAAACAATCAATCAATATTTTTATTTATATATAATAACAATAAAAGATTATAATTTAGAAAAAATGCTCAAATTATATCTCTGTTTATATTTTATAGTAACATAAAGCTATAATTTAAAATAAAGTATGATAGATAAATTCAAAACGTGGAAAATTTGTGAATCATACAAGTTAAGAAATAAATTAAATTTCAAGAATTCAAAAAATATTTATTTATACCTTAAAAACAAATAATACGTAAAGATATTAATCAGATTGGTAAGTTATTTACAAGTATAAATAACACGTAAGTATAAGTATGGACAAAATTAGAAAACAAGTTACAATTATAGTGTAAAAATTTGAAGAGTGTGACTTTATCTTTAGATAAAAAAGTATTTTTAACTATAATAAGTCGAGTCTTAAATAATATATACAATGTAACTAAACATTTGATAAATAAATTTTGATAAATAATGGTCTGTTTTGAACTAAGCAAGAACATAGATTTCAAAATACAAGAGAAAAAGAGTATTTTTAGTAGAAAAAAAAAACATAAAGAGGGGGGGGGGTGGGGGGGGGGTTATATTTTCAAAAAATTTTGAGAATATAATATAGTAATCAGATAATACATATTTTACTATCGATAAATTTGAAATTGAAAATATGTTAATAATAGAATATTTTTTTCTAAAAAAAAAT
>NW_025855572.1:0-1125 GCF_002878395.1 Capsicum annuum
TAATAATAATAATAATAATAATAATAATATGGTTAAAGAGTCTTAAAAAACTCTTGCTATTTAATAAAATTATTCCTTTTATATACTGTAAGATATATTTAAATACATTTAATTTAATAATAATAATAAATAGTACTACGTAGTAAAATTATTAACCAAAAACAAGCATGTAGTAATAGTATTAGTGCAGTGAAGAAGAAGAGGAAGAAGAATAGGAAGAAGAAGAAGAAGAAGAAGAAGAGGAAGAGGAAGAGGAAGAGGAAGAGGAAGAGGAAGAAGAGGATGAAGAAGAAGAAGAAGAAGAAGAAGAAAAAGAAGAATAAGAGGAGGAGGAGAAAGAGGAAGAAGAGGAAGAAGAGAAAGAAGAGGAAGAAGAGAAAGAAAAGGATGAAGAGGAAGAAGAGGAGGAAGAGGACGAAGAGGAGGAAGAAGAAGAGGAGGAAGAGAAAGAGAAAGAGAAAGAAGAGGAAGAGGAATAGAAGGAAGAAGAGGAATAAGAGGAAGAGGAGGAAGAGGAAGAGGAAGAGAAGGAAGAGAAGGAAGATGAAAATGATGAAGAAGAGGAAGAGGAGAAAGAGGAGGAAGAGTAGGAGGAGGAGGAAGAGGAGGAAGAGGAGGAAGAGGAGGAGGAAGAAGAGGAAGAGGAGGAGGAGGAAGAATAGGAAGAGGAGAAAGAGGAGGAGGAAGAAGAATAAGAAGAATAAGAAGAAGAAGAAGAAGAAGAAGAGAGAGAATAAGAATAAGAAGAGGAAGAGGAGGAGGAGGAGGAGGAGGAGGAGGAAGAAGAAGAAGAAGAAGAAGAAGAAGCACAGGAAGAGGAGGAGAAGGAGAAGGAGGAGGAGGAGGAGGAGGAAGAAGAAGAAGAAGAAGAAGAAGAAGAAGAAGAAGAAGAAGAAGAAGAAGAAGAAGAAGAAGAAGAAGAAGAAGAAGAAGAAGAAGAAGAAGATGCAATTAGCCAGATAAGTATTTTCACGAATGTGAACTAATTTGGCTTTAAATTTTCTTATTTTTGGGCATTTTGAAGAAGAAGAAGAAGAAGAAGAAGAAGAAGAAGAAGAAGAAGAGGATGATGATGAAGAAGGAGAAGGAGAAGGTGAAGGAGAAGGAGAACAACAACAACAACAA
>NW_025855573.1:0-1327 GCF_002878395.1 Capsicum annuum
GTTAGTCCGGCCTGTGTATTTTTCTGCAGTCAACCTCCATATTTTTAAGGGCAAATAGGATATTTTCCTTCACCTCGATTTGCCCAAACACGAGATTATATCATAATCTAAGCACATTAGGCTTGATTTGATCAAAACTCTCTTAATTGGAAACCCTAAGTTCAGCATTCATCTCCAAGAATCACAAGATTCCACCATCCTCTTTCCAAATATGTTCTAAATTCAAGATTTTCAAACCAAGAATCTAGCATCACAATTCAAGAATCTCAAGAAAGAATTTAAGATCATCTCCTAGGGTTTCAAAGTAAAATTCTCTAAATCCAACCAAGTCTATTAAGGTATATGGGTTTTCCCTAAAACTACATGGGCTTAAGGAAATTGTTCCAACAACATTTAAACACTATGAAATCATGAATTCTTGAAGGGGTTTTGGAATTTACATTACAATTTTGTTTTATGAATTCTTTAATGGTATACTTAATTTGGTCTTGAGGCCTTTCCCCTAACCTTAATTTATTATCATGTTTAAGCATATATATATATATATATATATATATATATATATATATATATATGTACGCATTGACGAATTTGAATAATGAATAGAGAGCATGAGCTATTAGCAATCCCTCTCTTGTTTACAAGCTTCTTGTTTTTGTAAGATATGATTTATTCTAAATACATTATTGGGAGCATGATGTAAAAGTCCTGATTTTGTTTATGACTAGATTAAGGTTTTGAATTGGAGAGGGGGTGTTTTACTTGGTGTTAAAGGTTAAAGATATTTATTTAGAAGATTGAATGCTTTTTCCCAAACTTCATGACCGCCACTGGTTCATTAAAATGATTAAAAAGTGTGATCATTGCATAAGTTGATAAATGTTTTGAAGAATAAGTCTTCTTGAGTTGCATGAATTATGGTGGTCCAAATCTTGAGTTCTTGAAAAGAAAGAGACAGTAACATGATATTTTATGGCTCAAAAATTGTAATACCCCGTATGTTTCTAAGCTAGGAGACGAACCATTTTTCCTATGTATGAAACCTCGTATCCTGTGAGTAGCATTTTAGTACATGACTTACAATGAGTATCCTAGCGATAAGATAGCTTATGATACATTAAGCATGTTCATATGAGTCACTTAAGGTAATACAAGCTAAGAGTTTTTGAATCCATCAACTTTAAGTGTTCGATTTTGCAAGGGTCATCTTTGAATGAGTATAACTCGATGTTAATGTGGTATTTCTGCATATTTATACCCACCAAATTGTAGATAATTGAATTATATTTTCAACGATACCAATTTTGCCTTAATCCAATACCCGAGC
>NW_025855574.1:0-2342 GCF_002878395.1 Capsicum annuum
CTTGATTTGATGTGTGTAATAGCCTAGGTAGGCAACTTGATTAAAAGGAGTGGATAATTGTGATATATTTATATATACAAGAGACTACTATTAAAATGATGAATTGTGGTTGAGTCATTAAGTGTATAAGATACAAGAATGAGTCGAACCCCAGGTAGCATGTTGTTAGATAAGGTTTTATATGTATAAGTGTCATGTATACCTAGTTCATGTTCTTGAATTTTGTAGTATGGAGAAGTCTGGGGAGTTGTTGCACGGTGTAATTTAGAGTTGAATTGAGGTAATATAGGTAGGCAATATGGGCCTTTGGTATAGTTTTACAATTTTTATGAAGTTGTAAGTTATTTGATTAGAGTTCTAATTTAGAATGTTAAGTAGTGGAGAATGAATTTTTTTTATGGGATAAGGAGTGAGGATGTGTATGCTCATGAGACTGTGAGTTGTAGAGTGATGGCTATAGAGGCTAGCAAAAGTTAAGAGAAGCATTCCCGGTCTCACCCCTTTTTCGTTCGAGGGTCGAATCGAAGGATTTTTCCAATTGAAGTAACGATATTGATTAGGGATTAATTTATTTATAGAGTCATCACTCGAAATTGAGTTATGGTGTTCCAAGTCACCTTTTGAATCCCTAATCAAAAGAAAATGACTCTTCATTGGTCTGCAAAAATAGAACACTGGGTAAGGAATTCTGTTGACCGAGAGGAAGGTGTGAGGCACCCCTCGAATCGCGTGGTTCTACCACGGTCGCTTCTATTGACTTATCTTGACTTAGACTATTTTAATAAATCATATTAAGGCCTAAATTCGCATATTTTTATTATACTTAAATCTGTCTATATATCTTATATTAAACTAGTGAAAATTAATTTTAGAAAATATTTGTCAAAGTGCATTATTGCATCTTTGAATTATTTTTAAATATCTCGAAAAGATGCATACGCAGCATTCTTAATTGAGACAAAAATTTTAAACGTGTCTAAAATTTGCCTAGCGTTAAAGGTGTTGATTTCATCTCTTGTAAATTCAAGAAAATTTTTTCTTATTCATTTTATTCCTTTTCACTCTTTTACAAGGAGTTTCGAAACAAAATTCATATCTCATCTCGATTCTTTCACATTTAATTATCGGGCCTTAAACTTTTACCAAGAGGTCGATGGTTCTAATATTTATGAATCAAAACTAACTAATTGGAAGCACAAATTAGCAACAACTAATCACAGAAAATAACTCAATTGTTGTAAGTGAAGGTGGGATTTGAAATGGTACATAACAAAATTGATATATGACTGTCATAAGCCACATGTCCTTATGGAATAAAATTATTTAGATTTCATGTTTATAACAATTCATGTAATTATGACTTTCAACATGAAAAATAAACAGCAAGGTACTTGGATTTTAAAACCAAGCAAACATGAGGCATACCATTATCATTTTTAGCTCTAACTGATTCGTAATTCAAATCTAAAAGAATTTATTTTAGCTTTAGGAATTAATGTTTAAAAATGGATCTCATCTTCTCCATCGATGAATAGATAATAGAGTCCACTTTAATTCAAACACAAATTAGAACATATTTATATTCAAGATATTAATATCTTGAAACCTCCAAATTCACGCACAAATATTAAAATGCTCGGAAGGGCACTTAAACGTACCACTCAGATTTAAAACCACACATAAATAATCAACTCAGATTTCATGCTTTGATTCACAATGATTAAACTTATGGAATAACAGTACAAAAATGGGATAAGAACCTCTATGATGAACTTAAATGATTATAAGAACAGAAACATCGCCACCGAAAATCTAAACGGAAACCTGACCTTCACTCTTTTCTTTCTTTTTTCCTTTCCTTTTTACCACCTTTCTTTGCTTTCTTCTTCAAAGTTTTTCCTTGTCTATATTTTTCTCTCTGTTAATTTTTGTCTCTCAATTCTCTTTCTGATCCTCTCTGTCTTTTCCAATATCCCAAGTATGTAATTGTATCTGATGTAATTTGAGAGAATTCCCTTAAATAAAGGGCTTTTGGGGGTACAGTTAAGGGGAATCAGATAAGGGGAAGATGTTGGGTAGTTTTAGAATTTGAATCTTTTTTAATATTTTTTTAGTTAAAATATAGAAAATAATAATAAATTAAAAATAAAATATTAACTAATTAATTTTTATATTTAAGAAAATACTATAAAAGTTTACAAATAATAAAAAATAAATATAATTAAAGTAATACTAAAACTACTAGCTTATTTATTAAAATTTAAAAGGAAAATATATATTTTTGAATTCTTTTGTATTATTTTAAAAATAAAAATAAAAATCAGATATCCCAAAATATAACT
>NW_025855575.1:0-5213 GCF_002878395.1 Capsicum annuum
CACTCTCTCAAAAAAGTGTGTAACGCACACTCTGCCACCTCATTACATAAAAAAAATTAATTCTAGTTTTGAAAAGTTTAGGAGGTAATAAAATTTTATTAAAAATATAGTGTGTAATTGCAATTTTGGCTTTTTCCCATAGAATTACTCAAATTAAAGAACAGGACATAATTGATTTTTGATATATTGAAGCCTTTCTTTTAGAGAATCTATCTAATACGATCAATTAGTACTGTCTGAAAATACCGAAACAAAAGAATTATTGAAAAAAAAAATAGATGACATCATCATGGTTAATTTAGAGGAGCTTAATTAAAGCAATTCTTGTAAAACAAAGGAGTATTAGAAGAAATATCCAAAGATGATGATAATAATGATGGATAAACGCTAATTTCAACTTGCTATCCTCGTGCTTTTGTGCTTGAGCTTTGACAAGGCTAATTTCAGCTTGTATTTTTGCTAATTCCCATTCAAAATGGTCGATTTCTTAATGTAAAATGCTTATAATTCCTACACACTCATGAACTGAACTTCTAATTTGACAATAAGCTTTGTAGTACAAGAAATCTGCTACATCGGCTCGTTGATGTTCTTGAACTTGATATTTCACCAAAATAATCATATGAGAATGAGGAAAACTAATTTGTGTTAGTTGCTTGAAAATATATCCAATATTTTTCAACTTAATTACAACTAAGAAAAGAGGAGAACATAACTCAAAAATGACAATAGGATATCTGTGATTGTTACTAATGAAATAATAGGAACGACTTCATAAATGGAGAATGCAATAAGACTCGAAGGAATAATGGACATAGCAGATTCACGATTTAAAAATATTGGACACCTAATTAATAATTTTGTATATACAAATTATCTTTTTTCGTATAATTGTAATTTTATACACAACAAATGTGTTCCTCTAAACTAGTAACAAAGTGAATGTAGATATTACCTGTTATAATATGAATAAATGATTACATTAATGTACTACATTTAAGACCGGATAACGAGTAATATATCTATCTCTCTATATATTATCTGGAGTATCTTTCCAACATTGCTAGCACCATAAATTCTATGAATAAAAGAAAATCTTTGAAATTATTTGGAGAAAAATATGGTAAAAGTATTTTTCTGAATTGTTTGAAAGTAGCACAATATCTGAAACTCATAATTATAAGAATTTTCACATTCCTTTCTGCTAAACAAAAAAAATTGTGAAATTTAATTTAAGATTTGTTTTTTTACCAGTATATTGTAAATCAACTATTCTTTTATGCACTAAAGTTGGTAAAGATGAAGCCTATAGCTTATACATTAGTGTATTTTTTTTATTCTCATTCTTCTCTAAATTCTAGTTGAGTCATACTGCTATAAGATTTTGAAATATGGATTTCGTTTTTACTTGTTGATTGGATAAAATTAAAGTCGTTTTTATAAAATGTAAATTTTAATATGAGGCCTTAAATATATGCATATAACAAAAGTATTATTAATAATTTAGAGTTATTTTTTAATTCTTACGTACCATTTTTTAGTGTAGTATTCTTAAAACATAATAATATTATTATTTATAAAAGTAAGGACTAATTTTTATTAATAAGATATTAGTCATTTATTTGCAATACATTATCTTGAATATTATTTTAAAAACTTTATTTATTAATATCAAGATTTGATAAAAAGTTCTAAAATATTTTTAATAAACAATAGATAGTTCTTCTCTTTCTTTTTTCATTAATTTAAATTTTATACCTTTTATATTTTTCAATCTTTAATATTATTTGAAGTGAAATTAAAATCATAAAATTCCTATTAAATTTTTTCGGGCCTAAAACATACGTTTTACTAGCGTTACCTTGAGCCATCCCTGAATAAAACTAATCATCTTAAAATCATCTTTGATAGGAAGCACTTTATCATAAGGTGGATTTCTTAGCCGCACACAAAATGGATATTATAAGAAGAAAAATTTACCTTATATATATAATGTAATTTTCAGATAAATGGGTTCGAATGAAACCCCTGGGGCCTCTTAACTCTGCCTCGAGCGTATTGAACACCAAATTGAAAAAAAAAATGTCTTCTTTCATCTGCTTTGGTTTAAGCCTTTATGGTGCATTTTTTAAATCTAATAAAAAAAAAGGGCAGCTAGTGCACTAAAGCTACTGCTCTGTGCCCTACCACAAGGGTGTTTAGTACGCAGTCTTACCTTGCATTTCTACCAGAGCAACTTTACCAGTTACTTCAAGGCTCTCCTTTAAATCTAATTTTAACACTAATATAATTAATAAATAGAAAAAATTACTATCGAAATGGCTAAAGTAGGACATGAAGGAAACATATGAAAGATTATACATAGTTTAAAAATAGTCTATCAATCTTTTATTAATGTACGGGGAATTCAATCAAACAGAGTAAATTAAACACAAATTATAGAAGCAAAGGAAAAAAAAAAGATTAAACATAACCACTACTAAATAGTTAGTAACATCACTAGGTTCTTCCACTCCACTGTATTGTTTTTTCAATTTTTCCATCTACAAATTATAGGTACTATATCTCAAACTCGTTACAGGCCATGACTTAACTTCAGCTATTGGCAATTGTGGCCAGTAAACTTGCTTAACAATTTTTTCATTTAAGCATTATATAACAGCAAGCCTAATGACAGAGTCCATAAAGCCTAAAGAGCAGCTTTTTGAATAAAAACGGCCACCAAAATCTGCAGTACTCTAAAGCGGACAATAAGCTTAGGCCCAGAAGCCTTACCTTTACCTTTTCTACCAAATTGTTGAAGTATCAAAGATTTTCTTAATGTTTTCTTCTTTATTTTCTCTGACCTTGACATTTTTTTTTCCCAATTTTTTGCTTAGATGCGCTTGGCAGACGCTGAAGGTAGAGCGTGATGGCAAGAATTGATCGAGCGAAGAATCACAGTTCTCAGTTCTCAATTTCATGGAAGTTCTCGGAGTTTTTGGTTACCCTCCATTTTCCAGTAATGAAAATATGTTACAATCTCTAAAGTCTAGTTTCATTTTTTTTTTTCAATTCAATAAATTAACTTCTAACATTCAAGAATTTGAAATCTAAGACGAGTTCTGCAAATTCAGTTAAATCCATTACTATTTATTCTGAATTTATTAACTTTAAATCTTGATTCCGTCTACGATATATAAGTTCATCATGCCACAGGTGCAGAAGGAAAGGGGAAAACAGAAGTTGGAGTTACAGATCAACATGCAAGAAGTACAATTTGTATGTGGCATGTGTTAAAAGAGATGCTTGTTGATAGTTGGCATGAAATCTGCTTTGGTTATGGCAATAATAATTATAATAATAGTAATACTAATTATAGAAAATTGAAAAATAGGATTCCAAGTTTGAAAGGTACACTTCAAACTCATCATAGAAAAAGGTGAAGGCAAAGTCCAAAAATATTGTGAAGTGGCTGGTTTAATTGTACAGTTTATTATATCTGTTTTTCTTGAAGACCCTACAACTCTTATTGCTGAGATGGTTGGTTCATTCATGTCAAAATAATTAAAAATTAAACCAAATTGGGATTTTAATTTCGGGTTGAGTTTGAAGATATATTGAGAGGGAGACTTGATTAAGGACCTAATTAAGGAATTTGGACTAATAGTTAGTTATGATGTTGGGGGAAACAAATGGTGGATGTTAGGATGGGATGTGATATTAATCCACTACTTATGTAGAAATTTATGCATTTATTTATGATACTTGCGTATGTTCTAACGTTATTTCTATTTCAAGAAAATGTGTGCTAGTTTTCTATGCATATACTTATTTCAATTCCTTTTCGATGGCAATAAATTGAGGCGGAGGTATGATTTCAAATGAGCAGATTTAGAAAATACTAAAATAATAATAATAATAATAATAATAATAATAATAGTAATAATAATAATAATAATAATAATAATAATAATAATTATTATTATTATTATTATTATTATTATGAATCAAAGTTACGATATCAAGTAGTTTTTGAACCCTCATTGTCACTCTATGAAAAATTTTCTTATATAAGTTTCAACAAGTTATTAACTTTACATGGAGATATATGACCGTTAAAGTTTTTTCGAATAGAATATTTATATCACACAAAAGGATAGGTACATAATATATGTTTGTACGCACACTTTTATCACTTAATTATACTTAATTAATACATGTATTCACTAAATTAAAACACTTAATTGAATTTAAAACCAAACATTACAATGGAAACTTGACCTCAAAGAAGCTCTCTCGGTTCACTTTTACTTGTTATGTTTCACTTCACAAGATTTAACTAATATTTAAAGTTAGATAGAATTAAATCGAGATGTTGAAACCTATACAAAAGATGCTAGAAATTGTATTTACGTTTTAAAATGTTAGTTAAAGTTCATAAAGTTTGACTCTCAATAAAAGTGAAACCAATCGAGGAGGGAGTATAAGAGAAAGATAATTGGCATTAAGATTATTGCAAAATATTGTAAAAGTAAAAACCAAAGCTTTTCATATCATATACTACTATTTAGGAAGCACGGCTCAGATTCATGTATTAGATTTATTGAATGGAGTTGTTTTATTCCTTTGAACTAACTATTTACAAGGAGAGGAAAAAGAAAAAAATAGATACATAATTAGAAAAATTATAAATTTCATTCTTACCAAGTTTAGCTCAATCATTGAATGACTGATTTGTAGTACTGGTAACTTTCCTTACAAAATCAAATTTTCAAAAATAATAGCCGTTAATAGTTTTTATCTCTTTATATTTAAATACATTCTCTTGATCTTAATTTTAAGTATATTACAACTATAATCTTTTCTTAGATTTTCTTTTCACAAGCAAAAGATTCACAAAATATTTGTAGATTTTTCTGTCTATTCAATATAAAAAATTATTATATCTTTGTAAGAGAATGACTTCCAAACGTTGTGCAGCTTGCAAACAATTAAGAAGAAAATGTCCTTCAAATTGCATATTTTTACCATATTTTCCTCCAAATAATCCTCAAAGATTTTCTTATGTTCATAGAATCTATGGTGCTAGCAATGTTGGAAAGATGCTCCAGGTACATATATTAAGTACTATATCCTATTACTTCTTCAAGAATCTAACTTATGTCTTGCTCCAAATATTTTAACTAAATTGGCACACAAAAACGAAAGCATTATTTCGTATATTTGTATCA
>NW_025855576.1:0-2534 GCF_002878395.1 Capsicum annuum
AAAGGGATATTACCTTTTTAGCCGCATGAACTGGAACGATGAGGTAACAACGACGACATCTAGGAATCAAAATTTAGCTTGATTTTTGTTGAAATTTAAATGAACTCAGTGGATTTTTGGTTACGTGATATTAAAGAATCCTTCAGAATCCCCAATTTTTTCCCCTATCCCTTACTATCTATTTATAGGGGAAAATTAGAGGAAGGGAGAACATTAGGGTTTTCGTATTTCAAAAGGTGGATTTGAGTTAATTCTTGAGAGGTTTTTGAATTCCACATTGAAACAAAGACCATTAATGTTCTTTGTCCTTAAACTGAATTCAATCAGTGAAAGGGATGAAGGAAAGAAACGTTGGAGTTATTTCTTTCCCCAAAATAATGAATCCACAAACTAAAAGGGACGAAAGCCTCTGATTCCTTAGCCACATATGGTTGTACCAAAGGGTAAATTGGTAAAAGGGGTGGCTAGGGGGTTTTGTCATTATTGACTTGTTGTTACTGTTGATGCTGAAATTAGTTGTTGTAATGGATGTTTTCCATTTGTTTTGTGGCTGAGTTTGTACGTTGTTTGGTTGTGTTATTGTATTATTGTTATGTTGTTGCTTGTGTCGTTTATTGTAATGGGTTTTAGCCATTTGTTTTGTGTATTCTTGTAGAGACAATAGAGTGGGCCGGGTATTGGTACGGATTTTGGGCCTACTGAAATATTTGTTAGAGAAGAGGATTTAAACGGAAATGAATTATGAAGGGTGGTGCGCTGATTGGACATTGGGCCTTGTACTTGGGTCATCTGAAGTGGCCAATTAGATGGGAATGGGTGGTTGTTATTGTTAGGGGATGGGTTCGGTAGATTTAGGTCACTTTTTGGGATTGAAATTGGGGTTTTAGGAATTTAGTCTATTTATTAAATAGTCAGTCGATGAAAATTTAGGTAATTGTATTTAAATCATAGCATAATTAAAATTCTATTGACCAATTCCATTGCAATTATGACCGAATTGATTTTAATTAAGGTCCAATTTAATAAATTGACTAAATTAAAACAACATTTGAAATAAATTAACAACCAATTCAATCCCGAGCTTCTTGATTTAATGAAATCAAACACATATTCCTCCAAATAAATTATTTTTAAGAACAAATTATGATTAAAATCAAAACTTTAACCATTTGAATCAATTTTTGAGATAATACTTGATTAAAATCTATTTTTTATAAAATAATTATTTAAGTAACGAAATTATACAACCTCGTATATATGGATATGAAAAAATATAATTGCTACAAAAAATGACAAAAATACCTAGATAAATACTTGAAAAAAATATCTGAATAAAATAAATGTTATAATTTTATTTAAAAGAGAAGAAACTTAGGATTAAACTTAGTCGTGGAGGACAAAAAATTAGGTGTCCATAGGGGAAATCGTAGTCGGACTAGAAAGGGATCTCAAACCCTAGATTCCAGTTTATGACTCAAACTACAAATCATTGTCAATCCCAATGAGTCGTACAGTGAGTCATAACGACAGGGAGCATGTTTTCCTGTACGTTTTTCTAAGGACTTTTATGTCTTTTCCCACTCATTCTAAAGCCTAACCCACTTGGTTTAGGCTTCCCAAAAGAGGTTATACAAGACCCCCCCCCCCCCCCCCCAATTCCATCATTTATCTTAATTTCACCTAAAGAAAAGCAAAGGGAGTGGTTTCCTTCTTCCCCAACAGCAAATTAGGGTTCTTCAAGCAACTCTAATTTTCAAGAAGATTTCTTCAAGGCTTCAACATCAGGTATGTGGGATATTCATTAATGGGCCCCTTTCACCCATTGAGTCCCAAAGTTTAACAAATTCTCAAGTTCAATTCCTTTTTTGTTTAGGGATCCATGAAAAGCATAAAATTCATGATTCCTCTATGTAATTCTAGAATTCAATCATGAACTAGTGATTCCCTATAATTTCAAGTATTCCTCCTTACTCTAACCATGATAACTCGTTATATTGATGAAATTGTTGGATTCTTGAGTTTATGTCATGAAATTTCCTATCATGTAATTACATTAAAATAATTATATTTGATTATATTATTTTCCATGCTAGTGGGTTATGAACATTCGATACCTAGATGATCATGCATTTATAGTTTTCAACATTTCAAGTTATATATTATATATATCATGTTTATACCATGAAGTTCATAGCATTGTCATGTTGAGAATTATTAGTGTTGAAACATATTAAGAAACTATTATTATTAGTGTCATTCAGTTGGGAGTAATACTTAGCACCGAGTGAACGCAGGAATGACAACTCCCCTATCAGTTAGGCATGAGTTGTTAACAGCAGTCCCTAAGTTCCAAACCTATGGCACCACTGTAGATTATTGATATATGTTGTATTGATGATGAGCAGCTAAACTGTAAGGCACCAGGTCCATGGACGTGCAAAGTACAGTACAACTGGCACACGGTATCTGTACAGTTTGTCCTTTTGTGTAACAAACTTGCAAGTGTTATTTTGTACTGACTTGGACAGCTGTTC
>NW_025855577.1:0-3871 GCF_002878395.1 Capsicum annuum
CCACTACTGGAGAATATGTCTCCATATAATCAATGTCAGGTCTTTGCGAAAATCCTTGTGCCACAAGTCGTACTTTATATCTTACGACTTCATTTTTCTCATTTCATTTTCGCACAAAAAACCATTTGTACCCCACTGGATTTATACCTTCAGGTGTTTGGACTATAGGTCCAAAAACTTTGCGTTTTTCAAGCGAAGCCAATTCAATTTTAATTGCATCTTTTCATTTTGGCCAATCATTTCTCTGTCTATATTCTTCGACAGATTTTGGTTCAAGATCCTCATCTTGTTGCATTATTTCATTAGCAATATTATAAGCAAAAATATTATTGACAATTATATTATTTTGATTTCATATTTTTCTCGATGAGACATAACTGATTGAGATCTCTTTATTTTTATTATTTTCAGGTACGTGAACCTTTTTTAAGGTTTGATCAATTGTTATGTCTTGCTGCTCTTCATGAGTAGCTTCCTCCATATTATGATTATTTTGATCATTTGCTCCTCTTCTTTTTCAAGGATTTTTATCTTTAGAACCGATTGATCTACCACGTTTTAAGTGTGGTTTAGACTCATTTGCATTACTCAATTGTTCTATCGGGAAATCAACTCGAATAGGAGCATTAACAGCTGAAATGTGAGATTTTGTAATTCTTGATATGTCAATGAATGCTTCTGGAAGTTGATTTGCAATGTTTTACAAATGAATTATCTTTTGAACTTCTAGTTCACATTTATTTGTACAAGGATCTAAGTGAGATAATGATAATTCATTTCAATCTATCTCCTTTTCCAACTACTTATTTTCTCCCTCTAATGTTGGATATATTGTTCCATCAAAATGACAATCAGAAAATCTTGTCGTAAATAAATCTCTAGTCATAGGTTCCAAATATTTTATAATAGAAATAGATTCATATCCAACATATATTCCCAATCTTCTTTGAGGATCCATTTTTGTGCATTGCAGTGGAGCAATTGGAACATATACCGCACATCCAGAAACTCTTAGATGGGAAATATTTGGTTCTTGACCAAAAATTAATTGTAATGGGGAGACTTTACGATAAATTATGGGTATCCGTACAAGAGCTGTTGCATGCAAAATAGCATAACCCCATATTGAAATGGGAAGTTTTGTTCTCATAAGCATTAGTCTAGCAATTAATTGGATGTGTTTAATCAATGATTCTGTTACACCATTTTGAGTATGAACATAGGCAACTGGATGTTCAACTGTTATTCCAATTGATATACAATAATTATTAAAATCCTGGAATGTAAATTCACCTGCATCATCAAGACGAATTGTCTTTATTGTATAATTTAAAAATTTTGCTCTTAACTTTATTATTTGAGCAAGTAATCTCGCAAAAGTCAAATTACAAGTTGATAATAAACACACATGTGACCATCTTGTAGATGCATCTATTAAAACCATATAATACTTAAATGATTCACATGGAGGGTGAATGGGCCTACATATATCACCCTGTATACGTTTCAGAAATACAGGAGTTTCCATTCCTACTTTCATTATTGATGGCCTAGTAATTAATTTGCCTTGAGAACATGCAACACAAGAGAATTCTTTAAATTGAAGAATCTTTTGGTTCTTCAATGAGTGCCCATATGAATTCTCAATTATTTTGCGCATCATATTAGAACCGGGATGGCCCAACAGGTCATGCCAAATAATAAAACTGTTTGAATCAGTAAATTTTTGATTTACTATGGCATGTGTTTCAACAGTGCTAATACTTGTGTAGTATAAGCTATAAGAAAGAGCGGGTAATTTTTCAAGTATGTATTTATTACCCGACATTATTGTAGTAATATAAAGATATTCAATTTTTTCATCATTTGTAGTCTCAATATGATAGCCACTTTAGCGAATGTCTTCGAAACTTAATAAGTTTCTTTGAGACTTACTACAATATAATGCTTCATCAATCATCAAATTTGTTCCTCCAGAAAGTAATAAGTTATCTTTTTTAGAGCCTTCAATTAATCTTGTACTACCACATATAGTATTAACATTGGCTTCTTTCATCACCAAATAAGAGAAACATTTCTTATCTTTTAGAATAATATGTGTGGTAGCACTATCTATTAGACATATATCATCGTAACTTATTTTGAATCCAAGTAATGATTGGGGATTTTTCATATTCTTCAATTAAAAAATGTATTATAAGAAAATTGAAAAACTAACATAAGAAATGTAGAAATTAGAAATACATGGTACTTCAATAAAAAAGAAAAACATATTTGCAAACAAAAGAAAATAATAACTTTCTTTATAATTTATTCTCAACTAAGGTGATCAGTTTTTCAATCAATGTCCTCATAGAAATCTTCAGCTTTCAAATGGTTAATATCTGAGAGGCCCTTAAAGTCATCATCATTGTAAGAAAGATTTGCCTCAACATCATCATATGTATTTAATGGAGCTGCTTCATCATCATCACCTTGAAAGGTCAAGTGTACTTCCACATCATTTTCTTTTCTTTTAAGGAAGCTTTATAAAGTTTGACAAAATGATCAGGCGTTCGACAAACACGTGCCCAATGACCTTTCATATCACATCGGTGACAAATATTAAATTTATCCATTGAAGGATTATTTTGAGAACCTTTATTATTCTCTTGTTTATTTCCACCATTATGATGATAATTATTTTGTTCCCTGCCACGTCCTCGCCCACGTTCACGACCATCGCCTCGATCACAACTGCGATAATAATTTTTCCTTATTTCAGGCTGATCATGTGCTGCTACAACATTCGCTTCAGGGAATGGATCAGATCCAGTGGGACGAGCTTCATGATTTTTCATTAACAATGTATTATTTTGCTCTACCACAAGTAGGCGTAATCAATTCTGAATATTTCTTAAATCCCTTTTCACAATATTGTTGTTGTAGCAATACATTAGAAGCATGAAAAGTGAAAAAAAAATTCTCTAGTAAGTCCTCATCAGAGATGGTTTCTCCGCATAATCTTAATATTGAACTTACTTTATGAATAGCAGAATTATACTCAACCACCGTTTTAAAATCTTGAAACCGAAGGTGTATCCAGTCATATTTAGCTTTTGGTAATACCGTCAATTTTAGGTGGTGATATCGATCCTTCAAGTTAGTCCACAATTCGAGTGGATCTTTCACAGTTAAATATTCAGTTTTTAATCCTTCGTGGAGTTGATGATGAAGAAAAATCATGGCTTTCACCTTATCTTGACAAGATGCGTTATTTTCTTGGTTGATAGTATCCCCAAGACCTCTAGCGTCAAGGTGAATTTCAGCATCAAGGAACCATATAAATAATTCTTTTTGATAATATCTAGTGCCACAAACTCAAGTTTTGATAAATTTGACATAGTGAAACTATCATAAAAAGATTAATAAGTTAGATATAATGATATTTTCAAAATAAGATAACCATCTCAAATAAATTTAAATAGAATCATATATTGTTAATAGATTATTATCAACAAGGTTGTTTCCTTTAGCAATTTATATTTGTATGTGTGTGTGTAGAGTCTGAAAAATAAATAATTACATAATAAATACGTACCTTATAAGGGATCTCGTGCTAATAACGTGTTGTAGATAAATATTCTGAAATATACTAAAACAAAAGGGGATATGAGAGAGACCTATAGATATAAAAGAAGATTTATTTTCTTCTACTTTTGTGTGTGCTTACAATGGAGTAAGGAGTGCCCTTTTATAGGCAATAGTATGTGTAATAGGTGTAGTATGTGAATGATATACACAAGAGTAATAACTTCATTACATGCTCTAACATTATGTGTAGTAGGTGTAGTATGTGAAGTATGGTATGTGAACATCCACAAAATAAGTA
>NW_025855578.1:0-1113 GCF_002878395.1 Capsicum annuum
AACTGGGGAAATAGATGGCAAAAGAAGAAGTCATGGAGTAATGCACAGTCTGCTGCCAGTGCCCCAGAGCCTGGACCACCAGTAGACAAATGATCTCATAGTTTCCAGACTCATCATAGATCAAGAGCCCTAGATACTCAGTCGCAGGAAAGTGTGGCCCAACAGCATCTTATTTATCCACGGTGTGAGATTTATGGGAGGAATCACCCAGGGAAGTGTTTTTTGAGGGGAAAAATTGTTATACTTGTGGCAAAGTGGGACATCTTCAGAAAGACTGCCCTTCTGCTGGAGGAAATGCAGGGGGAACTAAGCCCCAAGCCGCGTTCATGGCTCCTCCTCATAAGGGTGCCCCTTTAGTTGTCGGGAATAGTCATAACTGGTTATATGCTTTGACCAACCGCTAGGAGGCAAAATTTTCCCCAGATGTTGTTACCGGTACGTTACAAATCTCTTCCCGTGATATTTATGTGTTACTTGATCCCGAGTCTACTTTATCTTATGTGACCCCCTATGTGGCTGTTGGTTTCGGGTTTGAGCCCGAAGTTATTGTAGAACCCTTCTCTATTTCTACTCCTATAGGTGATTCTGTTGTTTCTTGAAGGGTGTATAGAAATTGTGTCATGTCTATTCATAGTAGGGAAACTGTGGCAGACCTTATAGAACTTGATATGGTAGATTTTGATGCCATCCTTGGGATGGACTGGCTCCATTCATGTTTACCACACTCGATTGCAGGAACCGAAAGGTCACTTTCTCTTTTCCGAATAAAACTCCACTTGTATGGGCAGGGAGTTCCGTGGAACCTAGAGGTCACTTTATCTCTTATCTTAAGGCCCAAAAGTTGATCTCCAAAGGCTGTATGTACCATCTAATCTGAGTAAAAGATTTAAAAGTTGAAAATCTTCTTCTGCAGTCAGTCCCTGTATTGAATGAATTCCTATAAGTCTTTCCCGAAGATCTCCCAGGGATACCCCCTGATAGGGAGATAGATTTTGGCATTGATGTCTTCCCAGACACTCGTCCTATTTCTATTTTGCCATATAGAATGGCTTCTGTGGAACTAAAAGAGTTAAAGAGACAGCTTGCAGACCTCCTAGACAAAGGTTTTATTCG
>NW_025855579.1:0-2321 GCF_002878395.1 Capsicum annuum
GAGAATTGGCATTTCCGAACTCCACAAAAATATGTCAAAGTTTTTTTTTATTGCTAAACTAACATTGAACTTTATCTTTAATGATTAATAATTATTGACTTTGGCAATAGATTATTGCATCACTGAACTATTCGGTGATACTCCATACTTCATCTCCTCATTACCAAATTACATCTAATAGAACTTGAATGATCTATTAACTTAGGTGATAGAGCCTCAATTTATTCTATATTGCACAATTATTGGTGATTTTCCATATTACTTGGGTGATCCCTTTTTGGATTTTAGCACAATTCTCCATATTTTTGCATTCTTATGCTCTGGTGATCCCTTTTTATATTTTAGCACTAGTTCTCCAACATTTTGCATATTTATGCTGTGTAAACTACTTGTTTTATTCAACCTTGAAACTCTCCAAAACAAACATTAATACTAACTTAAATCGTCATTAAGTAATTGATTTCTTACAATATTTAGTCTAAATAAGCTTTAAATTATTGACTTATTTACTAGGGTAATGGTATAAATTATGATGGTTATGATGTGATGACTATTCAAAATGACAATAAAAATATAGATGAGGTTGGTAGCACCTTTTCCTATGATGAAAACTCTTTCTTGAGGGTTAATAATCAACTTGATAGACCAAAATTACATGTGTTGAATATATCTAACAAAGAATAATGCACTTCAAAGAATGGGATTAGTGTGAAGGTTAAATGATATTCACGTAATGAGGACTATGGTAAAGCCTATAACCTAAAAGATAAGGAGATGATACTTAAAGTTTGGCATACGACAGGTAAAACTCTCTCTTTTGATGGGTGTGATTATTTTATCTACTTACCTTTAAAGTCTCTTCAATGGATAAATATTAAAGTGGAGGATCAATGGATCTAAAAATCTTAGCAATGAATTTTCTTTGATGATTCACATCATCATAATTCTATGGATGGTATGTGTTCTTTTCTTATTCTCATTTTTGGATCTTCCCAAGACATGAAAGTGAAATCTATTTCTCTTGAACTTTTGTTGCGGCACTCAATTGATTTATTTAGATTAGTACTTAATTTTGATATTAAAAATATGCAATGATATACTTGTGAGAGTCCTTGAGTATGACTTTTATATACCCTTTCCTTTCGACCCAAGTAGTGGTTTAACAATGGTGGCTTGATTAGGAGATCTCATGGTACAGTGTTAGGATATGAAGTCACTTTATATATTACCTTCAAAGGAGGTTTGTATTTATGTCAAAAGATTATTATTGGGTTTTCTAAATCCATAGAGGCAATATCATTATGCTATAAGTATAGTTGTAAAACTTCCTTTCATTCATACATTCGTTTCTTTATTTTATTACTTGATCTAATTCTGGGATTACATGTAATTTTTTTCCAATTCATTTGGAAAAACCATTTTATTTGACCTCGGTAATGAGTTGATAGTATTTCGATTCTTAAAGTGGGTCAGTGCATTAGGTGATGTTGTAACTAGTTTGGCCTTGGTTGTGACAATTAACCTAACCATTAGGGATAGTACTTGTTTTAGGACATAATAGGAAGATGTGCTTCATAAAATATAGAACCAATAAGAACTTGCAAGTTTGTTTTCCTAAATGCTTTGGTTCTTCTAACCTACCCTTTTGTTAGGGTGCCTAAAGTAGCCAATTATCTTTTTCTTTGATATGATACGTATTCTTTATATATTATGTTGATACTTGATTATATCAAAAAAGTGAGACATTTAAGAGTTTGAATACATTCTATGCTTACTTTAGGTATTATCATTTTCCTTAGGATGACTACCTTCTACGGGTTAAGAGAAGACTTGTATTCATTTTCTTTAATATGATGAAGGATTTTGATTTAAGGAAAAATAATTGTGAATAAATAGAGTAAGATATGATATTGACTGACAAAAAAATCATATTATACCTACACTTCAAGGCCTACTCAATGGAACCCAAGAAATGGTCACCATGAGAACATAAAGAGAAGCTTAGAATGGTCTCTTGGAACTTCTGTAGGAGCTATTTATCATTTAGATGGTGGATTTAAGTAAGAGGATCAATGATGGAAAGCATATAGAAGAGGATGGGTATATTCCCTGGGATATGCGACTTCACATGGAGATGTTCCGACAATATAATTCATTATTTTCTTGAAAAGATGTCCCCTAAGCCTAATTCATTATTCTTTGCACAATTTGATATATTTTTAGCCTATAGGCCCACATATCCTTTAAATAATGGGGCACGTTTATTATTTTCAATTCCACTTTTGTCCTTTTAGTGATAAAATAAAAACTATAAATAGATG
>NW_025855580.1:0-1522 GCF_002878395.1 Capsicum annuum
AGGAACCATCTTCTTGAACATAACAATTGTTTTACATAAAAGAAAATGACTGATCTTCAAGCCATAGGTGGAGTGAAGAAGCTCAACCATCAGAATTACAAAACATGGATTTTATGTAAGGTCAAGATCTTTGGGAGGTCGTCAATGGAAGAAAAGTCAAACCAGGGGTAGAAGAACTGAATGACTCTTTGAGAAAATGGAAGATTAAAGCAGGAAACGAATTATTTGCCCTCAAAACCACCATCGAAGAAGATGTGTTGGAACATATATGAGATGCCAAAACACCAAAAGAGGCTTAGGATACGCTGGATGCACTCTTTTCAAAGAAGAATGATACACAGCTACAACTTTTAGAAAGTGAATTATTGTCGATAGCTCAAAATGATTGAGCATTGCGCAATACTTTCACAAAGTGAAGTCGATATGTCGCAAAATTTCAAAATTAGAACCAACAACTCTAATCGGGGAAACCAAGATAAAAAGAATAATCATCCATGGTTTGGGATCTAAATACAGAAACTTTGTTACTGCAGTACAGGGATGGTAAAATCAACCATAACTTATGGAGTTTGAGAATTTGCTTGCTGGCCAAGAAGCCATGGCAAAGCAAATGAGTGGGGTTTCACAAAAAGGAGAGGATAAAGCTCTCTACGTCAACAAAATTAGAGGAAACTCAAAGTAGTACAATGCAGGTGGATCAAAAAGAAATGATTATAAGGAAAAAAGTCATCAAGAAGAGGAAAGATATCATCTAAAGGGAGATTCAAAGAATCAATGGGGCTAAAATAAGAGATTTGAAGGGAAGTGCCACAACTGTGGAAAGAAGGGCCATAAATCCAAGTTTTGCTGGTTCAATAAAAGGTCCGTTGAAAGTAATGCTGCTGCCACTTCTGGTCCAAAGGAAAATAGTGAAGATGAGTGGGATGCTGAAGCATTCTTTGCTCTTGAACAAGAGGAGTTAGCTTTTACCGTAACAACCTCTAAGAAAATTGACTATGATAATGACTGGATTGTGGATTTCGGATGCCCAAACCATATGACAGGCGACAAATAGAAGCCGCAAAATGTGTTCGAGTACAAGGAAAGTCATGAGGTGGTGACAACTGATGACACAAAACTACTGATAGCCCACATCAGTAAGGATGTAGTGTCTCCAAATAATGGTGCTGATCTGATGATGCTCCAAAAATGTTTATCATGTACCAGGTATGAAGAAAATTCTTCTTTCAGTAGCACAATTAACATCTTTGGGTCACTCTGTTCTGTTTGTTCCGCAAGATGTAAGGATGTTTCATGATCTTGAGATTAAAGAAAAGCCAGTAATAAAGGGATAAAGATTGAATTCCGTCTATGTGATGTTGGCAGGAACCGCATATATAGACAAGACAAGAAAGAACAAAACTACAGAGTGATGGCATATGTAGTTGAGTCGCGTTAGCTACTCGAAACTTAGTGTCATGATGGAAAAATTAATACTGAAGGGCCTTTCCAAACTTCCAGTAAGGAAAAATGTGATATGTAT
>NW_025855581.1:0-1335 GCF_002878395.1 Capsicum annuum
GGATTATGGTAATTTTATGATCTCCGATTTAGCTGTCTTGTTTAGATCTTGCCTAAAGTTCTTTGCTCCTTCAGACCATTAGAATTCCTTGGGAGGGCGATGAAGAAATCCTCTACTTAAGTATGAGTATCTAGTACGATTCAGTTTGCATAGCTAGCAACCCAGTTTTTAAAATTTGGCAGATAGATTTCTATGGTCTTCCATTTTTTTCGAACTAGTCTGGTCTTACCACTCGAAATTTCATAGGTATGAGCAATTCAATAAGTAGTTGCTCGCACCCAAAATTTATGAATTCAATTCAGTATGTGTATTAGGCATCAGTTTCAGATTTGGATATATAATTGTGATTCAGTCTGTGAGCATTCATTGAACAATATTTATTTTTCAAGTATTATAGTACAGACAATGTAATACCCATTGTGTAGTCTTATCCTTGTTTCTCATGACCTATGCCTGCAGAAATTATCTCTTCACGGTCTATGAGTACGATTACACCCTTATCACATCAAGTGAATTCTAAACTCTCAGTATGAGCCCACTCTTTAATATAGGAAGAAAGCAAATCAGCTCAGATTCAGTCGAGAATTACAGTTGTCCTCTATCTATTTTTTTTCAGTCTCGGATCCAGCTGTATAGCTATTCTTATCATGAGTTTATACATTCAATGAAGTACTTCAAAGTTTAGAAAGATATAGATTTAGATTTGCAAGTTGTTTCAGCTATGTGTCTTCAGTTTTTTCTATATTCTTGGCCAAAAAGCAACATTCGAGGACGAATGTTTCCAAGGGGGAGATATTGTAATACCCCGATCGTTTCTTAAGCCTAAATCCATCTTTTAAGTGAATATGGATGACTTCAAAATTGATTGTTATTTATATCATGTTGTATTTCCCTAAATACTACTCTCGATCATGTGGAGAATTGGATTAGCTTTCCATCAACATAAGATTCACCCAAATCGGACACTCGGTGAGGAAGTTAGAGCCATTTTGTAATTCTCCGAAACTCTAACCAATAGTACAACCATTAATCAAGCTCTTGAGAAAGAAATTATAGTGCTTTGGTTGTTTTATAATCAAGGATGGTGTGTATTAAGGCCTTAAAGATGTCCTAACGATTGGGCGAATGAAAACATTCCTTACCGATTGAGTTCTTGGGAAGGATATTAGTATAGTCAACTTCAAATGAGTATATCTCTCATTATACTTGGAATTTTTGAGCTCATAACAAATCAAAAGATAGATAATTCAATTATCTTTCCAACGATACCAATTTCTCCAAAATCTGATATCATAGCAAAGAGTTATACCCATTTTACTCCAACATAGTCAAGAT
>NW_025855582.1:0-1376 GCF_002878395.1 Capsicum annuum
ATACACTTGAAAACAAGATTTCCAGGAAAATAACTGATGAAATGACAGAGTTTGACCAGTAACAATGGCGTAAAGTTATCACAACCAAAACCTCAAATAGCAACAAGATACTTGGGAGAAAAAACAACTAAAAACAGATAATCGCAGGCAAAGAACCAAAAATGTAAATACCTTCCGAGGCTTTGAAGTCATGGACAAATCTTCAGCCTGCAGCGACCGTAGGAAGGCCAAAATAGAATAGACAACAGGAGACAAAAAGAGAACTGCGATGCCAAATTCAAACTACAGAAAGTTGTTCACTAAATTTGTCACGAACCGAACTGGTGCCCTAGCCGTGATGATCATTCCGAACCATGAAGGCCCGAAACACCCCTATCTATCTGGTAATCATGCACATAATTCATATGATAATAAGATATGCGGAAGATACACAATATTACGGAAAACATGGTTATAAATCAAATGAAATCAACAAAGAGGAAATAATGTCCCACAATATATATCGACATCTGATCAACCGTCTGCGAAATCTCTAATACATGACTGAAACAAATTACTATCTGAAAACTGGGACAAGGCCCCCAGTAGACCCAAAACTACTAAATGATAAATGAACTCACAGACATCAGGCCTTCCGAAATATAGAAAGCTCACCACTTGATTCTGCAAATCTGTCGGAAGAGATCTACTGGTTATCTTGACCCCTAAACTGTGCCTCCAAACCTGGGGGGGAAGGGGTCAATACAAAAGTATTGGTATGCAGAGTAATAAAAAATAAAATATAATATTTTTTTTCAAATATAGGTGAGAGCCATTATAAAGCAGTTCCATATCAAATCATTTGAAAACACATAGGCATAATGTAATAGTTTTCAACAACAATGTAATGCAGCTGATCTAGGTGGAATACCCTTCATATAACATTTACACCAACTGTCAAATCTCGGTTGCCGCCGAGATTAGAGTATAAGTGAGGGAAAGACACACAAGATCACACAGCAGGGTGTCTCGACCCAATAAAGTATAGTAGTTCCCAAGATCACTTAGCTTGGGCTCCTAACCATAGTCCCAATTTGAGAATGACATAAAGTCAAGTACACAAGATCACTTAGCCTGGTACTAAATCCCCATGTCAGCAAACACAGTTTCCAGCGATGAGCCCTTACACTCAAACGCCTTCTTCGGGCATCCACCTATCTCATGTAAAATTAATGCATCAAACTCCATTTAATTCAATCACACATCTTATTCTGTAGGGTATCGTCATACCCGACTTGCAAGCCATCAATATCACATCATTCTTTCATGCAACCATTATATTCATCATATTTCAACATAACAACCCTCTCATTGCAAGTCAAAACCATGACCATTTT
>NW_025855582.1:1476-5091 GCF_002878395.1 Capsicum annuum
TTACACTCAAACGCCTTCTTCGGGCATCCATCTATCTCATGTAAAATTAATGCATCAAACTCTATTTAATTCAATCACACATCTTATTCTGTAGGGTATCGTCATACCCGACTTGCAAGCCATCAATATCACATCATTCTTTCATGCAACCATTATATTCATCATATTTCAACATAACAACCCTCTCATTGCAAGTCAAAACCATGACCATTTTCAAAATATTTCATGTCACGTTTGTCAAGATGATTTCAAACATTTCACATCATATGAGAATTGAAAACGAGATCATATAAAAAGAGGGATTTCATATAATTCATACTCTCAAGTTAACATCTTTTTGGAATACATGCATATACATATATCATATATCAAACCACTTCGGGAATAGGCTTAAAGACCAAATCAATATCATAAAACGTTTAAAACGGGATTATATTCATAATTTCAAAACCTCCATTTTTAAAACATGAATTTTTAAGCCCATGAGATTTTTGAGATAACCTCACGTACCTCTTTATGCGAAGATGATAGGTGCTTCTTGAAGCCTACGTTCTGGGGATTCCAAATATGCAATTAGTTTCAAAAACCCACGGTCGAATCTTGAGTTGCTTGGGTTTTTATTTTGAAACCCTAAGGAGAGTTCTTGAGCAATTTTGATGAATGAAGGTGTATTTTAGGGTATTTGGGAACTGAATTTCGTGTTTATGGGTAAATAAGGGTGGGAAAGGACCATTTTGCCCCAAAAATGGAGTGTTTAAGTCACTTGAGTAATAATATATGCGGCGCAAACCTTATCGCATAATATAGGTTGTGCGGCGCACTCTTTATCGCACACATTAGGTTGTGCATCGCACACCTTATGGCATAAGTTAGGGCGTGCGTCGCACACCTTATGCTGCACGACACACTCCACTTTGCAAAGCCATAACTTCTTCCTCGGGTGTCGGAATTTTGCGAAATTGGTATCGTTGGAAAGATAATTCGAATAACTTTCATTTGATATATAGTAGGAACTCTAATTCAATATATACAAAGAGTAATGGTCGATTGAAGTTGACCTAAGTTTCAACGCTCACTAAAATTCGAACGATAGGAAAACTTTCAACTTGTCCTTGAGCTTGGGGACCTCTATGATCTGAATTTATGGTCAAATAGGTTTCCATACACATATTTATTAACACACTAAAATTGCATTGGATTTATGGCTTTTGGAACCTTTACGTGAAGAAAATGATGATTTTCGTTCTCGTCCGAAATGTGGGGTGTTACAAAATTTTGTTAGAAAATGGAAAATACAACCATATGGAGTACATTTTAGCTGCACCGTACTCCAAATACACTAAACTGAACTTTAAAAGTACTAATGCATATAATACCTGTTGGTGTGTAGCATTCAAAAGTTTTATTGTCTTTGGTCGAAAGATAGCCACAACGACGGTTTCAAGAATGAAGATTAAATTGAAAAAAAGCCATGCTCGCTCTGGAGTTCCTGCTACATGATACAACATTACTCTACAACGTTGAAGCCACTTTCCTAATCCGTGGAGTCTAAGTTCTTCCAAGAATGAAATATGATTAGGTAACACATCCTTAACATCATTTGAATCAGTGACAGGAGGGTTACTGTCGCGATGTTCTCGATCAGCGTTCAAACTACTTCTCTGCAACAAGGCTAGAATCATTGGGTCCAATCCATTCTCCTTCAGCATCACTGCAAAATTAGGATCAAGCCCTTCATCTTGCAATAAATTAGCTTATTCACGATCAGTGTGTCTTTCTTTCCGCTTTAGCATAGATGTAATCCTGGGATTACTCAACTTTTCTTGAAATGAAGTGCCAAATTCAAGTCCCTGTTGATTTGCAGAAGTGGATGTACTAGAATCACCGCCTTGGCTTTCAAGGCCACTGCTAGAACAAACAACCAATGAACTATTATGCTCTAAATTTCTGTCAACATATGATGATCCTACTTCAGGCTCTTGAACAACTGAACGACAGGAACTACTACGTAGAGCTAGACTTGGTCTTCCACTGTCTATACTCTTATCACTATTAATCCCCTCAATGTTATTTCAGGTACTTCCATCACCAGTGCAAGGCACAGTTGCATTACCAAGATGACCAGCATCAGCGCTACTACTGCGTTTGACACTTGAGCCACACCCTTCAGAAGAGCTTGCGGAGCTATTTTGGTCTTCTCTGCGGAAACCTTCTCTAAGTCGGATAACTGTGCTTTGCAAGGCATCTTGTCTAGATTCTAATGGGTCTGTAACTGATAAATGCCGTGAAACAGCAGCACCCAACAGCACAGATGCCACAACTGCATAACTGATACAATGTCCAAAGTACCTGAAACAAAATTGTTGCAGTAAAAGATTTGAAGATTTTTTTTTATAACAAAAGATTAGAGGTTTCTATTCAACAAATAATATTAAAAGGGATGCATATGACACAAGTATAAGAAGACTTCATTATGGAAGAAAATGAATTAGCATGGGTTAACAACAAACCAGTAATGAACTCCAAAACAGATCAGGAACACCCGAGATGTACCGGCAACAAAAAGTACAACGACTCGACTTTTCAGAAGCTTAAAACCATACAAGAAAGCTCCCAAGTTCCAATCTGATTGAATGTAAAGCTAGTGAATTCATTACTTACCACAAAGAAATAAGAAATTATTTCACAATACGAGTCAGAAAAGGAGACAGATATATGTAGGAAACGAACTACCAAGGATTATCACGACAGCTGATGTTGTAGCCCCAAGCCAGTTTGATTTCTTTGCTGTCAGACCATACATGATAGAATACACAAGAAGTACTACAAGTGAACCAACATATAGAAGTCCAAGATGCAGAGCCCTGCAGAGCCCAAGTTCAAAGTGAAGAAGAGTAAATTATAGACTTCAGAGAAAATGTTGAAAAGATAGTGCAGAAAATATGATGAGCAGTATAAATGAGAACCCACTGAACACATAATATAAAAAGGTGACTTTCTAATCTAAAGCAACATTTAAATTAATTTGCTTAGCAATGGGATTTTAAGATCTACTGCATTTACTGGACTACTGGACTACTGGAGAGTGTGTTTTGTTCTCTCAGAGTTAGTATTCCTTTTATTCAAATAGATTTGAGTTACACCCATTGTTTAGTGTTCTTTGGCTCTTAATTTTCAAAGTCTGTTAGTTGAGAACATTTTGGCCTATCTTCATATCTTCCGCATCTTATAACAAAAATTATGTTCCATCTAAAAAAGAGTTGTCATATTTGTCATCCCTGTCCTTTATATAGAGCTCTTCCCATCTTTGTTCAAATCCCTAGCCAACAAGAATGATGTCCCCCTTCAAAAAGTATTACATCTTAATTTGTCTTTCTATTGCCTATAAACAGTCTAGCACATCAATGATGTCTTCTATTAGAGCTAATCATCGTGTTTACACCACAAATAAAGAAGTGCTAAACTATTCATGTTGATCTTCTGGACATCCTCAAAACAACCCTTGTTTTTTTCTGTCCAAACTGTCCACCATATACATGTTTAACAATTTTCCATCTCTCCTCCTTTTTTACATTTACATCCCCGTTCCAGCTGCTTAGTACTTTTTTAATGCTC
>NW_025855583.1:0-1784 GCF_002878395.1 Capsicum annuum
CGAAAGCTACTTGCTAAATTCAAATATGAGATACAAGAATGTAGGGATTTTGAATATTTTCAAAAGTATAAAATAATTTTGGGCTTCTAGAAGACTAACTTGAGGCTAAAAATAATTATTGTATAATCAATTAGGAATGGATCTTTGGGTCATCCCATTCTAGGTGTCAATTTATACATGGGTAATTGAGAAATTATCCAAAATTTTCTAGGAGTGGGGTGTAGGTTAGATTTAAAGTATTAATGTTAGTCTTTAAACAAAACACTAAATTGAACTCATGGATTCTTCAGAATATCTCATGAGCATGCCAAACTTACCAATCCAAAACCTCAACTTAGTATCCGTACTTCGAGGATGATGCCCATCAAGCTAGCAAAATCATATAACATCCTTATTTCTAAGATAATGCTATGGAAATATCTAGAATCAAGTTGTTCACAATTACTCATCACTCACATCCCTCTTTCAGGAATGATGTGGGATCCAAATAAAGTTGGGGTTTTCACCCACAACTTTCATTCAATTTGGGGTTTTCACCCAAAACTCTTATTTCAACTAAGGAGTTATAGAAAAATCCATGAAAAATAGCTAATTAGGTAGATAGATAAACAACACCCATGAATAAATCACAACCTATCCGAGCATAATACCAAGAGGAAGAACTAGCAACTTAAAAGTATAATAAACAAAATCATACTAAAATCTCCATCAAATCTATTAATGAAATATAAGGAGAATGTCAATCCACACTTTAAATTTGTAATACCTCGTATTTCCCTAACTTAAATTAAATCTTAGTACAAGAGTCATCCAATATAAAATTTGTGAAATACTTAGTATTTTTTCAGTTTAAAGCCTGCTATTGCATAAGAAATTGAATTAGCTTTCCAATGATTTAAAATTTGCCCAAATCTGATACCCAGACGAAGAGTTATGGCCATTTTTGTAAAGCAGTGTGCCAAGTGGCACTTCAGCACGTCGTAGAGATCAGCCAAATGGCAATGGTCATTTTCCAGTGAGCCTTCGCGATACCACCGTATTGCGCCACCAGCCAATTTACCAATTCTTAAAATCTAGAGTTGCTCTTCGATCATGGCGCATCACGCGAAAGGTAAAATTCATATACATAGAAGCAACTTGATTGTACCGCATCGCTCCAAGCTTCCAAGTCCCAATTTTAAGTTTCCAGTGACATGATGCGAGAGCGTCGCGTTGCGCGGTTTTTCAGTGATGAAAATTTAAAACTTTTCAGGGGTAATAGGGACTTTTTCGATGACCCAGATTAACCTTAAACACGAATTTCTACCCTAAATACCCTACTATATCATTATTTTCTCACTTTTATCTCAAGATTAAAAGCATTATCTCTCAATAAAACAAACCCTACTTCAAAAATCAAGGTCAAAACTCAAGAAATCCTCCAAGAACCTTCAAGATTAATATACCCAGGTATGTTAGGTCTTTATCTATAGATTCGTTTCTCCCATAGAGTCCAAGAATCCCTTTTTAAACATAAAAGATCTCGGATTTGTGATTTCCATGTTTGAATTAGATTGAATTCATGTTCATGATATTAGTGGGGTTTCAATCCATTATTTAAGTGCAAGTTTCATGAAATTGAATAGCATGTTTGATGAATATGTGATTATCTTGATAAACCCTTGAATTTACAAAGTGATTAATGTGTCTATGATGTTAATTTAGTTTTAATCCATGATTATTATAAGATTCATGAAATTAGATCAGTATTTTTATGGAAAATTATATGAATTGCATGCTAAACC
>NW_025855584.1:0-1498 GCF_002878395.1 Capsicum annuum
ACCGAGTTACAGTTCCATCTAAATATGGGCAGTAAGGCTCAAAATGTGGTCCCCCACAAAAATCATAAGAATCATCCCAAAAATCATCATCACTCGAAAAATCATCTATCCAGGCTGACATCTCAAGAAAGGTATGAGAACAATAAAAATAAAAGAAAATAAAAATAAATAAACTAGACTAATATTTACAAGTTTGAATTCAAGCAAGTAAGCTAAAATTGCAAACCAGCTCAATATGCCAAATTGTTAGCTGGCAACGACATCATTTTTTATAACGCTCAACTTACACTTCAATTTAGTGCAAGGCGGTCGTCGTTAATATATTTACCCAACTTTGGAGTCGGGGTCGAATCCACAGGGAACAATGTGAGTGACAATTAAATTAATTTGAAACTAAAGCTACAAGTTGAATTTAAAAAAATTATACAAAAAAATAAAATAGGGGGGAGGGGTTTAGTGGTTTAGTGGTCTGATAAAAGTTACTAAATACTTCAATTTAATAATATTATGGGAAACTAGAGTTATGGTTACCGAGATGCTTAAAAAGAGAAGGTTATGAATTACTTCTAGAGTTCCAAGTTGATACTTAAGTTGCAAGGGTAATTGAATCCTATTATTTACCCATTCATTTTTCGATCTCAGTAGGTAGCCTATCCTTTAATTCTCCCGAACATAAAGAACGCATTATTTATTCAATTGTTTCCTCATGTAGCAGATCCGGTAAAGGTACCTACTTATAAACTAAAGGTTAGAATCTTTAGAATCCGTGTAAATCCTTTCTTTTTCCCAGCATACACTTTCCTCTCGGACAAATGGATGTACCTAGGCTTACCTTTTGAGATGCGAACAAGAAGAATCACTACATTGCTCGACAAGCACCTTCCTCCCAGACAAGTGATTGCTTCATCGAAATAGCCTAACAACACTTTCCTTCCGGACAAGTGGTGTTCTAGTGTTGATTCTTCAAGTTACAAACAAGAGAAATCGTTACATTGCTTGACAAGCACCTTCCTCCCGGACAAGTGATTGCTTCATTGAAGTAACCCAACAATACTTTTCCTCTTGGGCAAGTGATGTTATAGTTCTAACTTCTTCTAGTTTACAGCCACGAAAGGTCATTAAAAGTGAAAAAAGGTTTATACAACATCAAGTATTCATAGAACGCAAGTAGATTCACAACCTATACTAGTTAATCACATCAAGGCTCTCATAACTCAAGTAAAGTAAATTAGTTACTCATGATATGAAAATCAACAACATATGTTGAATTCATAGTCAAAATAAATTAATAAAACATACCCAAAATACAACTTCAATTGAAGGAGTTGTAATGCATGCCTAAGAATCCTAATAGAGAGATATATGTGTATTTCTATGTATCTATTCTGTGCATTGTGTCTACATGGTATCTAATCTGTATATAATGGTGTGGTATCTGTATGGTACATTGTTTCCAGGTATTGGTAGGTATATATAGATCAATATTCAAGTGTATCAC
>NW_025855586.1:0-15151 GCF_002878395.1 Capsicum annuum
TAACAATAAAACCATCATTAACCCAAATTCATCATTTTATCAATATCGTAATTCCACCCCAATTTTCCTTTTATCAACCCATTAAAACATAATCAAACTCATTCCTCAAACCAACATAGCCGAATCACTAACGTCATAATCAACATCAATTAAATAAACCGATCAAACTACAATAATTAAAGAGGCTCAAACACACTGTCAAAAATTAACCATCAAACTCAAACATGAACCACACAAATCAAGGACATCATCACAGATAAAATGAGAAGAGATAGAGTTGAAGAATTTGGACCTTAATTTTATTTCAAATCGGATCGTTCGAATGAAGCCGCTTCACGGACTCAACGAATCTCGATTCTACAACCCGTTAGCCCTCGAATAGAATCAACTCAGCCACAAAACGAAACCCCAATAAGTATCCAAAATTGAAACTGAGAAAAGAAGAAGGCCACAATCCCGAATGACTATTTAGTGTCGGAACTGACGCTAGCCAGTGGGATTTGACCGAAAAATAAGAGGCACGATCTTAGAACGTGATTTCAGATCGTAATAGAGCCGGTGGTACTATTTTCCGTCAGGTTTCGTCGGAACAGTAGCTAGGCCAAGGCTATTGACGTTTGGGCAGTGATTCCGGTGGATCTCCGGTGATAAACCACCGGAGAAAATACCTCTTACCTCAATTTCGTTCTCGTCTCAGCTTTTCTCTCTCGATTTTCTCCAATCTCTCTCTCTCGTCTCCCTATTCTCACGTTATTTCAGTGGATGTGTGTGTGATTGTGCATTTTCACTGACAGAGTGCATTTTTTTGGTGAGATGTGAGTGTGTGTGCGCGACTGATATGTGTATCTGTGTGTGTTCAGTGTTTATCGGTGAGGGTATGTTTATGGTGGTGTGCGACGGTGAGAGGATTATGAGAGTGGTGCGTGAATTCTGGTTTTTTTTCTCTTGAAAAAAAAATGAAAATGGAAGATGATGGTCGGTTTTCTTATGGAGAGGATGAGATGACGATGATAATGAAAAAAAAATCGGTCCCCTATGTAAAAATATGAGGGGGGTATATGGGTAGTGGTGAGGTGGGTTAGAGTTTGTTAGGATAGGGTAGGTAGGTATTGTTTTTTAATTAGAGGGATAAGGGTTAGGTGTCTATTTTTGTTTGGGTAGGTTGCTAGTAAGACAAAATTAGTTAGGGAATTGTTATTTTTGTTATTTGTGGAGGGATTATCACACGGGTGAGGGTACACGGTAGGATAGGGTAAAAACTGGTAAAACGACATCGGGGAGGGACGAAATTAGGTGTCTACATCATGCCCCCTTTGAATGTAAACATGAAGTGTTTTCAGACAAAGAAATAGACAGCGAGACCAAATTTTGACCCGACCATTATCCAAAGAAAGAAACAGAAGGAAGAAGGACAACTGAGTTTTGACTTAAGACATCCCACCTACTCACATTATGAGAGGATCGAGTGACAAGTATCTCAACTTTTGGAAGGAGATGGACTATACCGAGTTGGAGAGTCGAATGAGGTTCCATCGAGTTTTCGATCCGCGGCTCTGTCATTACATCAAAAAAATGAAAATATAACAAGTTAAAACATAAATAAAATTACAAAATCCTATTTGTAAAACTTCTGTTGGCTCGTGACTCGACTTTGATCACTCTATTCTTTAGACGGGCTCCTGACTTGCAATTTCTTTCAACTTGTTGCTTGGCTTTCAATTACTTCGCTTTGTTGCATGACTTTTCATTTCTTTACCCTATTTTCCAGGAGGGCTCCTAACTTGCTATTTCATCACCATGTTTTTCAGACGGGCTTCTGAAACCCAAAATTAAAACAAGAACGAAAATTATCCCAAACAAGAATTATAATAAAGTGGTATTTTATTTTTAAAAGTGTTGTCCCGTTTTCCAGTAAGGTCCTGAACAACAAGTAAAGTCCCATTTTTCAGGAGGGTCTTGAACATAAAGTAAATTCCCATTTTTCAGGAGGGTCCTGAACATAAAGTAAAATTCCATTTTTAGGAGAGTCCTGAACAGAAAGTAAAATCCCATTTTTCAGGAGGGTCCTGAACAGAAAGTAAAATCTCATTTTTCAGGAGGGTCCTGAACATAAAGTAAAATTCCATTTTTCAGGAGGGTCCTGAACATAAAGTAAAATCCCCATGGATGTGCATTTCCAATGATAGCTGAATTAAGTGAAGCGAATTTGCCCCTATATCAACAAAGAAAATTTCTTAGTTAAAAACTTAGTGGTGGCTTGCAGATCTTGGCTTCTCAGGTATCTGTCCTGCACTCGTTCCTTTCATCTTTGTTCCCAAATTGCTAACACTTGCCCTGTCTTGCCGCATCATTGATCCGAATCCAGATTGAGGGAAGTGAGTTCTGACTCGAACAATGGGCTTCCATTTTACCATGCCTCTGAGGTGCACCCTTTTCCCAAATCTGAATGCTTACACGAATTCAACAGTCTGTCGGTTGATAGACTTTCTTTGTTTCGTGTTGAATTACGATCATATTTCTTTCCTGTGCTGTTCCTTGTCTTTCCCTCGTATAATTGGAAAGACTGGTAGTAAATTTTGAAATCCTTTCTCGCTTGTGTTGACATAGACTTGACTTAAAATATAAAGAAATGATGGTGACTTTTATTTTGATAAATGACATAAGAAAAAACAAAAAGCATGAATATATAAATGTAAGAAAAGGGCAATGTCCTATATTCAAAAAGAAAACTTATCTGAATACGATAACCAACTCCAATGAGTATGACATGCCTTTTGGATTGAGCTGTCTGATCTTCCTATGCAAACTCCCCATTTGTTGTTGAGTTCGTGCCTTTGCCGCTGAGCCGCTTCTTCAAATCCATTGGACTCATACATCACATTCGATTGACGACATCTTGAAAGACTTTCACCAACAAATCTCTTTCTTTTCACTTTTTGCTTTTCTTTTGAACTCTCCATCGCCTTACGGTGCCCGTGAGGGTTTTCACCAATAAAACTCTCTCATTTTTATTTATCTCCACTCACCATCGCCTTATGGTGCCTGCAAGGGTTTTCACTAATAAGACTCTCTCATTTTCATTTTCTCTCAACTCACCATCGCTTTATGATGCCCACGGGGGTTTTCACCAATAAGACTCTCTCATTTTTGTATTTCTTTCCTGATTTCTTATGCTGAGGGAGACAAGTGGTACTTCACAATGTATCATCATATCCTTTGCATGCTTAGCCTTAACATTATCAAAAATTGATCTGAAGGACTTTCTTTGGTTGTAACTTGGCTATTGGTTAGGGTTAGAAAAGATGGTAAGGGGCTCAAACGATACTTGAAGTGGGGGTAGGACTTATAACTTTTGGAATTGACTCAAACAACACATTAACTCATGCCCCAACTTTGTTGACGGGGTGAATCTTAGATCTTTATTTGGTTAGACCAAGCCCGAAATAGGGCAGCCTACGTATCTCACTCCCGAGAGAGGAGAATCAGGTCAGACGTAGTTCCATCAGCTTGTTCTTTATTTTGATTTGATCTTGATTTGATGATTTTTTTTTATTTTTGAACTCTTTGTTTTATTATTATTTTCTTGACATTTATCTTTGACTCTCTTTTGATTCCAAAAGAGGGATATAAAAGAAAAATAAAACGAAACTCAAACAGGTAAACAAAGGATGACACAATGTTTGGATAGAAGGATAAAATGCCTTCATCGTATCAATCTTAAAAAATGCAAGTACTATACATGTAATAAACTCAACAAAGGATCAAATATCATACATAGTATCTTTTGACCGCATTAGCATTGATAGCCATTTCTGCCATTTTGCCTTCAATATCTATCAAATATAGGACTCCATTGGGTAACACTTTCTTCACAACGAAGGGCCCTTGCCAGTTAGGGGAGAACTTGCCTTTCGCTTTAACCTGGTGAGGAAGGATACGTCTCAATACCAACTAACCAACTTCAAAATTCCTGGGACGGACCTTTTTATTATACGCTCGAGCCATCCTCCTCTGGCACAACTGGCCATGAAACACAGACGTTAACCTTTTTTCCTCAATCAAACTCAAATGTTCCAGTCGGGTTTTTTACCCATTCGTCATCATCAATCTCTACTTCTACAATGACTCGAAGAGAGGGAATTTCAACTTCTGCAGGGATGACTGCTTCTGTCCCATACACCAATAAATATGAAGTTGCCCCTATTGAAGTGTAAAAAGTGGTGCGATAACCTAGCAATGCAAGCGGAAACTTTTCATACCACTGTCTAGACCCTTGTACCATTTTTCGCAGTATCTTTTTTATATTCTTATTAGCGGCTTCTACTGCACCATTGGCCTTTGGGCGATATGGAGTAGAATTTCAATGTTCGATCTTAAACTGTTGACATACTTCTTGCATCAAATGACTATTGAGATTGGCAGCATTGTCTGTAATGATCATCTTAGGAATTCCAAATCTACAAATCATATTGGCATGAACAAAATCTACCACAGCCTTCTTTGTTACTGACTTGAAAGTTACTGTTTCTACCCACTTTGTGAAGTAGTCAATGGCTACCAAAATAAACCTATGTCCATTTGATGCCTTCGGCTCAATCGATCCAATCACATCCATTCCCCAAGCCACGAACGGCCATGGAGCAGCCATTGCATGCAACTCAACAGGAGGAGAACGTATCAGATCACCGCGTACCTGACATTGATGACACTTTCGAACAAATTGAATAGAATCCCTTTCCATAGTAAGCCAGTAATAACCTGCCGGAAGAATTTTCTTCGACAAAACATGACCGTTCCTGTGTGACCCGCATACTCCAGAGTGTATTTCAACCATGATTTTCGAGGCTTCTTTTGCATCTACACACCTTAAAAGTCCCAGATCTGGGGTCCTCTTATACAAGATTCCCCCACTTAAGAAAAATCCACTAGTCAAACGCCTAATAGTCCTATTCTGATCGTTGGTGGCATATGATGGGTATTCTCCTGACTGAATGTACCGCTTGATATCCAAGAACCAAGGTTCTCCATCGAGCTCTTCTTCAATTACATTACAGTAAATATGTTGATCACGACTCTGTATATGCACTGGATCGATGTAGGCTTTATCAGGATGTTGGAGCACTGAAGACAGAGTGGCTAAAGCATCAGCAATTTCATTATAAATCCTTGGAATATGCCTAAATTTTACTAACACAAACCGTTGACATAGCTCCTGCAAGCATTGTCGATATGGGATGAGCTTCAAATCTCGCGTCTCCCAATCGCCTTGAATTTGATGGATGAGCAAATTCGAATCTCCCAACACCAATAATTCTTGGACTCCTATATCAACAGCTAACCTCAAACCAAGAATGCAGGCTTCATACTCCGCCATATTATTAGTACAGTAAAATTGAAGTTGTGCTGTTACCGGGAAACGTTGTCCCGATTCAGAGATAAGAACCGCACCTATTCTGACTCCTTCCATATTGAAATCTCCATCGAAGAACAACCTCCAACTTGGATCAGCATCTATAACGAGTTCATCGACACACGACACTTCTTCGTCAGGAAAATATGTCTTTAATGGCTCGTACTCTTCATCGATGGGCTTCTCAGCAGGATGATATGCCAAGGCTTGGGCTTTCATGATGGTTCGAGTCACATATACAATGTCGAACTCGGTAAGCAATATTTACCACTTTGCCAATTGACCCGTCGGCGTAGGCTTCTGAAAGATATACTTCAAAGGATTCATGCGGGAGATGAGATGAGTAGTATAGGATGAGAGATAATGCTTCAACTTCTGTGCTACCCAAGTTAGGGCATAACACGTCCTTTCAAAAAGAGTATACCTGACCTCATATGCGGTGAACTTCTTGCTAAGATAATAAATAGCCTGCTCCTTTTTGCCCGTGACATCATGTTGACCCAGGACACAACCGAAAGAATTGTCCATGACTGATAAATATAAGATCAAAGGCCTACCAAGCTCTAGGGGTACCAGCACGGGCGGATTTGACAAATATCTTTTGATTCAATCGAACGTTTCCTGACATTCTTCAGTCCATTTTACCCCAGCACTCTTTTTCAGCCACTTGAATATGGGCTCACAAGTGGTTGTGAGTTGAGCAATAAACCTGCTAATGTAGTTCAGTCTACCAAGCAAACCCATCACCTCCGTTCTATTCTTGGGTGGGGGCAAATCCTGAATGACTTTGATTTTTGAAGGATCCAATTCAATTCCCCGACGGCTGACTACAAACCCCAACAGCTTTCCAGATGGAACTCCAAATACACATTTTGCCGGGTTGAGTTTGAGATTATACCTGCGAAGCCTTTCAAAGAACTTTCTTAAATCTTTAACATAGTCGGCCTGACTTTTTGACTTAATAATCACATCATCCACGTAGACCTCAATCTCCTTATGCATCATATCATGAAACATAGTAGTCATGGCTCTCATGTTCGTTGCTCCAGCATTTTTCAAACCGAACGGCATCACTCGATAACAATAAGTTCCCCATGGTGTGATAAAAGATGTCTTCTCCACATCTTCATCATCTATAATGATCTGGTGATATCCGGCATAGCAATCCACAAAAGAGGCAACCTCGTGTTTAGCACAGTTGTCTAACAAAATGTGGATGTTGGGCAGTGGAAAATTATCTTTCGGACTTGCTCTATTCAAATCACGATAATCAATACACACTCGAATTTTGCCATCTTTCTTTGGTACAGGAACAACATTGGATAACCACATGGGATAGCGAGCTACTCGAATTACTTTGGCTTCAAGTTGTTTCATGATTTCCTCTTTAATTTTAATACTTACATCCGTTTTAAACTTCCTCAACTTCTGTTTGACAGGAGGGAACGCGGGATCAGTTGGTAATTTGTGAGCCACTAATTCAGTGGTTAAACCAGGCATATCATCATAAGACCATGCCAAAACATCCTTATAATCCATTAATGCTTGAATCATTCCATCTTTTAGCTGTGGCAAAACATGTACACTGATTTTAGTTTCCATAACATCTTCTTGATCCCCTTGATTTATTGGCTTAGTCTCATTCAAATTAGGATTCGATTTATCTTCAAACTGTTCCAACTCTTTGCTTATTTCTTCTAGTGCTTCTTCTTCATCATATTCCCCATCCTGCTTCATTACAACTTGATTAGTTTGGATTTTAAGGCCAGGCTAAAAATTTCGCATGCATGTCATGTTATTAGAATCAGCATAAAGAGAACTGTGTAAGAAAAAAAAACAAAATATATTAGACACGAAACAAAAGGGACATTGCATTTCATTAAATAAAAGATATAAGGGTTTAAACATAGATGCCAACATAACATAAACAAACTAAAATCCGAATTAAAACCCTGAAATAACTCAGATAAACAGAAAAAAAAACAAAATAAACTACCCAAACTCCCTCCTGATGGGGAGAGGAGTGACTTTCCAATTATTGAGCCAGACAACTGGACCTATGAATTGCACGTCTGCCATACTGGTACCTTCTCCTGCTTTGACCATATCAACTTCAATAAAAAGGTTCTGGAAGTCATCAACCAGTTCGACTTCAAATTCCACATGCTTCATGACACCGCTCTTAATAAATGATTCACTGAGTAGTGGCATTGGGCGAGGGAGTGACCATGTTTTCTTTTTCTTTCCCTTGGCTTTCTTTAGATCTTCAGTTGTAGGATCAAATCCCAGACCAAACGTGCCCACATTCTCACTTGGACATATGGGATGAACTATACCGTGCAGAGACGCTCCCAAACCCTTTCCTGGCTCAAATCTATATTTCCAAAGTTCACTCACCATCATGATAGAAGCAGAAGACAATTGCGGTCCGGGTATAGTCTGTCATTCAAGGATACGATTCACTGGCACTGTATCAGAAATTTGATAGACGAATGTCTCCTCTACGTTTTTTGCTTCAATAAGAGACAAGGGAGAATATTCGTAGGCTGACAAATCTCCTTCACCATGAATAACTACTTCTTGCCTGTCATGCTCAAACTTAATCATTTGGTGCAGTGTAGATGTAACCGCCTTGGCCTTGTGGATCCAGAGTCTTCCCAACAACAGATTGTAAGAGGAGTCTACATTCAATACTTGAAACTCTATGGCGAACTCAATAGGCCCTATGGTCAACATTAGTTCTATTTCGCCAATGGAGTTTGATTTTGCACCATCGAAAACCCTAACACATACATTGTTGGGCCTGATCCTGTCAGCACCAATATTCAACTTTTGCAAAGTAGAAATAGGGCAAATATTTGCACCTGAACCTCCATCAATCATAACATGAGTGGCGTAGAAATCTTCACACTTCACTGTAATGTAAAGGCCCCGGTTATGCCCTGTACCTTCAACAGGTAATTCATCGTCGGAAAAGCTGATTCGATTGACCTCAAAGATTTTTCCAACCATTTTCTCAAGTTGGTTGATTGTAATCTCCCTAGGAACATATGTTTCATTCAATACCTTCAGTAAAACATCACGATGCTCCTTGGAGCGCAACAACAAAGATAAAAGGAAAATTTGAGCAGGGGGTTTCTTCAACTGGTCCAATATTGAATACTCTGGCAATTTCATCTTTTTCAAAAATTCTTCGGCTTCTTCTTCGGTGTTAGGCTTTTTGATAGATGACGGTCCACTCACTGTTGACTTGGACTTTCTTAAGTTTTCAAGCACGAAGCATATTTCTGACTTAGTCAAACCCCCTACCTAATCTACATCTTCCATTACTTTTTTCCCGTGATAGGTCATCACAGTCCGCCCATAATTCCAGGGAACCCATTTCATATTAACTATCGGAGGTTGGGTCACCGGTTTGAGGACAATAGGTGCTGCCAGTACTCCTTTCACCATCAAGATGGGCTGACTCAGAGCTCCCACCACAGTCAACTTAGGTTTATCCTGACTTAAATCAACATACCTTTTGGCGCCTTGTACTATGATCAGGGGTTTCTTTGTACTTTCTTGGGCTTTATCTTCTATTCCTTCCCAGTTCAATGACAATGCTTTCAAAGACTCCGCTACATTCACCGATTTCTCCTTAATGGTCTGTATCTTGACAATAGTCTTATAACCCCTCGAAGACTCTTTCCCATCATATATCAATTCTAACATATTGGCTTCAGCATGGGTTGGCAGCGAATTCTGGTTAATGTTTGGACCCTCCGGGGCCGGGACCAGCATCTGATTTGTGTCAATTAAATCGTGGACAGCTCTCTTTAAATGCCAGCATTTCTCGATATCATGGCCTGGCATGTCAGAACAGTACGCACATCTTAAAGAATAATCGAGATTCCTCGACGGTGGACTTGAAAGCCTTCCTTGTATTAGGCTTAAAACCTTCAACTTTCTCAACCTATCAAACAAGCTAGCATATGAATCCCCAAGAGGTGTGAATTGATTTTTGACTGCCTTCTCCTTCCTATACTCGGGCCTAGGCTGAAAAGTGGGTCTGGAGGGGTTTTGGTAATTTGGTGGAGCGAATAGGTGATTTTATGGAGCTTGCACGCGCCACTGCGGGTAAGAAGAGGTTCGAGCATATGGCTGCGCGCTATATACTGGGCATGAAGGTGGCGGAATGGAATATAAAGGGTTTTGTGGAGGGTAGTAATAGTGGGGAGGAATATATAGAGCTTGAGCGTAGACTTGGGCTTGGGATTGGGGATAGGGGCGAGGTGGTCTTTTGGGATAGAAATGGATTCCAGCTACGACAGTCGCCACATCCTCTTTCTTATTTTTTTCTCCAAATGCGCCAGATCCATCTTGAATTGCTTGTGTGGTGGCTTTTAATGCGGCAAAACTCACTATTTGTCCGGTCTTAATTCCGTCCTCTATTATCTCCCTCATTTTGAGGACTTTCATAAAAGACTTTCCTATTGCCGGAAGTAAATGTTGAAAATAGGTCTTATCCTGCGCCTGAATGAAAACTTCTACCAACTCACTTTCTTTCATTGGAGGCTTTACCCTGGCATCCTGTTCACGCCACCTTATCGCGTATTTCCTAAAACCTTTAGTGTTCTTTTTCTTCATGTTGACCAAGGATTTTTTATCCGGGATTAGGTCGATGTTATACTAAAAATATTGAACAAATTCAGAAGCCAAGTCATCCCAGCTGTTCCATTTATTGATATCTCGATCGATAAACCATTCTGAGGCCAGATCAGAAAGACTCTAGCCAAAGAAGGCCATGAGCAATTCTTTCTTTCCTCCTGCAGCCCTCAACTGGTTGCAATAACGTCTCAAGTGTGCGAAGGGATCACCGTGTCCTGCATACTTCTCGAACTTAGGCATCTTAAAATCGAGGGGAAGGTTGATGTCTAGGAACATGCAAAGATCTTTATAGGAAACACTCCTATAATCTTCGATTCCTTGCAAATTCCTCATAGCGTGTTCTAAACTTTTCAATTTTCGGGCTATGATATCTTGTTCCTTCATTGCGACAGGTTTCTCCGTATCAAATGGAAATGCAAGCAGCTGAGTGTACCCATACGGTTCATTCATTTGCAAAGTAGGCTCCGGGGCATAATACTGACTATCTGAAACCTTCAGTACTAGCTCACTGGCAGACCTTGGAAGCCTCATTGTGGGACGCACAACATATATGAGAGTTTCGTGTGGTGGCGGATCCACAAATACCGGTGTGATCGGTGGCGCTGGCTGAGCAGCTGGTCTTGACTGGGGAGCTGCTAAGGGCACACCAGAACTGCCAGGATAATAATGTCGCGGAGTGAATCCTGACGCTTGCTCAGGTGACTCAGTAGGAGCAGAGAATTATGCCTGAGAGAGCGGTGGGCAGTTAGAGATATTCCCAAGACCTTCAGGGAGCGGAGGAGGAGGCATTCCGCTGGCCCATGCCCGGTGTAAATCTATCAATTGTTGCCTGAGCCTTACTACCTCATCATTGTGTTCAGAACTTTCTTCCCTGTGATCCTGATCCGGGTCAATGAGCGAATTTTCAATCTCCCTGCTAGTCATGTTGAGTTTTGCTTTGGATCTAGTGAAGTATGGGTGACTAGCCAGAGTGCTGCAAACCTACCACTGTTATCTGAAAGAACATGCTCATCAAAGACGACATCCGTTAGGATTAGGGCACACAACAAACATGGGAATCACATTGGTAAAATTGTCCTAAATTCATATTCATTTCTACCAGCTTTTGAGGGTAGCGCGATCATTTTAACATCATCCTGATTTTTCTCTACACTTATTTTTTTATCTACACTTATTATTATTATCATTATATTATTTTTTTATTTTTTTTTCATATCCATCTCTGCTCTTTTCTTTTCTCTAGTTATCTACCTTTATTTTATCATTCTTTATGGCTTTTGTTTTTCTTTAAAAAGAGGAAAAATAATGAAAAACAACTAAACAAAAGGATTAGATCGAGCCCAAAAGTAGGTTGCCTACGTATCATGTTGTACATGAATCAGATCTTGCGTAGTTCGGGCAGCATGTGCATAAACATTACCCTTTTTTTTTTGCGAAAACGAAAATAAACAAACAAAAGAAAGACGATAACATCATAACAATTTGAAGAAAGGAAACAACAAAAAACGTACAAAAAGTTTGGGACCACTTTAAAACTAAATAACAAATATGAAACAACATCCTAGACCCCTAAGACGACATAAGTGAAATTACTAATAAAGACCTTAATACCAAAAACAACTTGACTTCGACTTAAAGCAGACACCACCCTACCATAACAGACTCATAAAAGACTCAAACTGAATAAAGATAAGAAATGCTCTTTCAGACTGGTGCTTTGTGCGATGACCCTAGCTGATATGGACCTGCCTCTAAAGTTCTCTTTCTCCCATTTAAGCTTTGTAGCATATCCTGTAAAGACACCCTGATAACGGGGAAGAAGCTTCGGCCCCCTATTCCTGCTTTATGAGGAGTGCATTTGGAAAGATTATTCTGACACCTTTCTACCATCTTGAACAAATCTACTAACTGAACCCCCAGTGTTTCCACTTTTGACCCTACACTTTCATCCTGATGGTCGTCTACTATGCATTCTTCCTGTATTTTCCCTCTAAGTTGCGCTGGTAAGGGTTGACTGATACCCGAGGGATAGATTGAAGCCAGACCCCATATCCCTGAGTGTACCCCAGATTATCCAAACTTTCTTTGAGTGTGTCTACACCTAGCTTTGTCGCATGCTTCCAAAACTGCTCGTACTTGCTCTCACCTAAGGCTTGGTCCTTGAAGTACTCAACATCCTTCAGAAGATCCACTGCTGGTGACACGTCCTGCAGCCTACCCAACTGGTGCATTGCCCTAGAAAGACTGTATGGTGTAGTGCAATTGAGCCCTAACATAACTAAAGGGAGCTGCGTCTAACAACCCAATAATACTATCTTTGGTCGAAGCCACAGATAAGTCCACAAAATGTTATCCCTGGTTCTTAACTCAAGAAATTCAATCCAAGCGTCGACTCCCACGGGTAACGAGAATTTATCCAAACGCAACCTGGAGTCCATGGCTTTCACTCGATTGAAAATACAACGATCTAACACGTCTGGTCTAACTAAAGAAGGCGCATGCAAATGCTCCATCATCCATAACTGCAATATCAGGTTACTACCCTCAAAAAATCTCCTTCCTCCCTTCACTTCGGTTAAAGCTTTATATATTTCTGTTAAGATCGTGGGTATGAGAGTGAACCTGCCCTTTTGATTAATGTCCTTGTCGTTTTGATCCTTATGAAATAGGGCCATAACTACAGATTGCAAACCGGTATTAATACGTTTTTCTTCTAGTGGAAACACTAAAATGCCTAATAAAGCGAGGGTGAAGATTTCAAGACGTTTTCTCTCCCACTTCTCCTTAGTCATATGAAATTCATCCAAAAAATAATCAAAACCTTCCGAGGGCCCGAATCTAGCGAACAAAAAATCTAAGGAAACCCATGAATCACTTAAACAACCCAAACGCATACCCTTACTTTTTAAACCACAAGACTGCAAAAATCTCACGCCAGTATGATTTCGTGCTCGGATCATATCCTTCTTAATATAGGGAAAATGCAACAAACCGGATATTTCTGCCAAAGTAGGAGTCATTTCACATTTTCCAAACCTGAACACCAAACTACTTGGATCCCAAAAGGTCAACAAAGCCTCTATTAAATCTGGACGAGGGGTAATATGCAAAAGTTCCATAAGATCACCTAGTATTTTAATCAGTTTCTGCTGATCAACATAGTTAAACATTTTCCACCACTTGATTAACTTTTTGGGCACCTTAACAACCATCAGAACTCTAGACTTGGTAGAAAAATCCATCCTGTAATAACACATAAGACGTTATCTCAAAAATTCGACATGAGTAGAAGATTCCCAACCCTTAGGATTTTTTACGCAAGCACATGTCGATGGGACAGACCACATTCATGACTCTGATTTGCCGAACAGAAGTACTGAGTGAAATCAGTCTACTTGGCAAACAACTCTAGATTACGGGGCGAGAGACCTAGACTAATACTAAGACAAAGGCCGACACAAAGAATATCGGACCCACCCGAGGGTTGCCTACGTATCCCAACCCGAGGGAAGGGAATCAGGTATGCGTAGTTCATCCATATTGGACAATTAACGATTAACTAATAGATTGATCCTAACTTAAGAGACACTACAAAAACAAACGAAAAAAAACTTTTGGATTTTCAGCTAGACACTTTAACTAAAACTGACACCACCAATTATGAAGAAAAAAAATCTTTTTGGTATTTTTGTTTTTGACAAATAAGTAGAAAAGGCAAACAACACCTTTTTTTTGTTTTTTTTTTCTTTTTTTTTTAATTTACGGTACTTTGAGAAGACAAATGCAAAACGTAAAGAAAATCTTTTTGAGTTTTTGGATCGTGAAGAACAAAAGTCATAAAGAATTCTAAAATAAACTACGACATTTCTTTTGATTCATTCTTTTCGACTCACTTTTTTTTAAAAAAAAAAAAATCAGTCCGTCAAATGATCATGTTACCCTTAAAGATGCAACAGTTAGCACGTAGAGATGCTTTAGAGGTGAGTCTCCTACAAAGGGCCATGTGGGTCCCGCTAGGTCTCAGTATAATGCACATAAGCATGACCTAAAGGCTGACCTACATTGTGGTTCACTAACAAGGCTATTCGGGGGAGCGTATGGTCGATAGTGGTTGCTTTGCTTTCCACCTACTCCATAACACCGACCGCTCCCCCCCTAAAATAAGGGTGACTCAACTAGAGGTCGTGTACAACACGTGTACTACGGACTTGTTGCAGAAAAAAGGCCAGGGGTTGGACACATGATGACAGATATAAAGCGGTAATACATAGGATAAATACTATAAACAAAGAGTACGAAAAACGCACAAAAGTGAAAACAATAACACAAACAAAATTACAAACAATGTTTATACACTCGTAAGGCCTAACAAAGCCGATACGACTCCAAAAATAAGCTCGAATTCTCATAGATTTCCCCAGCAGAGTCGCCAGAGCTGTCACACCCCTTTTTGCGCACTCCAAAAATTTATGGTTATAATTTAATATTCGAAAAGGGTTTTATTATTTAAGTGACAAGAAATGAAAATTTATTTCGGAAAAGGATTATTTACATTTTTTACTCAGAGTCGCCACTTGGCATAACCCGGTGTGCCAAGTCACCATTAGAAAATCCTTTCCAAAACCATTTGACTCTTAAACAGGTTTGCGAACAGAGATTCCGGCTAAGAAATTCTGTTGACCGAGGGGAAGGTGTTAAGCACCTCTCGATCCCGTGGTTCAACCACGGTCACTTGGTAGAGTGTATCGATTATTTTTTGGCACTAAGAAATGTATAAACCGCACAAAAAGCACGCAAAATAATCAAACAAAACAAAACAATCCGAAATGTAAAGTCCTGTCCAATTATTACAACCCGAAATAAAAAGGGACTGAAAGTAAACCTACGCTAATCCTAAATTAATGCTCTATCTGACGCCTCGGACCTTCACCACGAACGTCCTCCGGGTACATGATACCTCGGGGAATTCCCCGGTGAATAAATATATACAGATACTTCGGGGCATTCCCCGGCCAAATTATACAATTGAATTAAATGCGACAAAAAAATAAAACCATTCCAACACATATTTCAAACATGTCATCAATCCAC
>NW_025855587.1:0-2620 GCF_002878395.1 Capsicum annuum
TGCCTTATTACTCAATATTAGTTGATGTGTGTGCCTTTGAGTAGAGTCCATAATTATGTGAATACCCCTGTAGATGATTTATTTTAGCAATGGATAGAGTGGATTAGTATTTATATGTCCCTAAGGGTGTAGCATTTGGGTTCAAGTTCATTTACCTTAGTATATAGGCCTTCTTATGGCCCAAGAGTAGTATTTGTTGTTAATTCTCATTTTTTGGTATCACCTACTCTTTATACTGATGTTTATACTGTTGTTAATATTATTTTCATTATTTGACCTTGATGGTTTCTTACTGGATAGGTGAATAAGCTAGTGTTATCTAGTTAACATCCCTTTCCTCGTGATTTTTGTTCGTTTGCTTTGTCAGCTAGCATGAATGGATTACTTTATTTATATCAGTAAGGTGGCGTTGGTCATTTTTATCATCTACTGGCGATGTTAGATCAGTTGTTGAGTGGGCTATGAAAGTGAAGATAGTTTGGCCTTCCATGGTTTTGTTACGGTTCTAGAGTTTAAATTTAGCTATATTGCTCGGTACTGAGTTTGAGATTCTAAGACTTGCCTTTTGGTTTGCTAAGATTTTAAAATTAGCTATCTGTCATGACCTGAACCTAGTCCTAGCCCTGCTGAGCATCTCAATCCCACCATGGTTAGAGACAGCCCCCTTAGCCTTACCTCAAGAGTACAATAAAAGTAACTAGCAGAAGCCAAACAGAGTAATAAGAAATATAGATAAGTTGAATGAAAATCTAAGAGTCAAACAAAACCACCAAAACAATCTAATACTACCCACAAAAGCCTTTAAACAAGAAATGCCAACTAAGTCAGGACATTCTCCCAACTATGACAAAAGAATCCAAAAGTATTAAGAAAATAAAGAAAATAAATGAAATGACCAGGCCTTTTAAAGGATGGAGGCTCACCACTTCACAACTGATCAACAGGAGTAGCAAATCACCTAACACAGCCCAAGATTAACATAAAAGTCCTTAAAACCTACATCATGAAATGATGTATCATTCGGGGATGGTCAATAGGGCGATTACTGGCATGTAACGCAAAGGAAGGGATAAAATAAATGCATTTACCAAAATCCAATCATAAACCACATGCACAATAATTTATATGTGTATATAGGATGACGAGATAGGGACAAGGGACATGAAATATGATCGTTTAAGAAATTAGTCCTGAACTACATAGCTCATACCAATTTTTAGGCACCCACGGGCCATATGCATCCAGATCCCCCTATAGAAAGGGCCTCAGTTCATGGTAGTTGCATGTACCGAGGAATGGATAAAGACACGAATGTGATAGCCGTATAAAATATAATGTGTGAACTAGACACATGGTCATTTAGACCCCCAACATTGGTAAATGTGGTTTCTAGTGTTGGCTGGGACAACACCTTCTCGGTGAGCTACACAATTCCCTTTAAGCCTAAATTAAAACAATTTGCACATAAACAAACCATTAACTAGGGAGTCATCTATTAAAGCATTTACCAACTCGGTATCGTCACACCAATATGCTTGAAAGTTATTATGCTTATGCCAAACCAACCCATATAACCAATAGACTCCCAAGTTCCATTTAAAATCTGAAACCATGGCTACCAAGGGAATTACAAAATAATATTTATATATTTATCCTTTAATGCAAGCAATGTTCTCAAATGTAAGTTAAATTGCGTAAAAATCCATATTCAAAAACCAAAATTATAATGAGGGTTGAGGTTAATGCCATTACTAAGAAAAAATTTTATCAACTTGGTGAAACCTATGTCACTCATTTCAAACATTATAACAATGCACCAATTTAGTCCTAAAAGCCATTAATTAAAGCATGAAAAATCCATTAAACACAAGGAAAATGTAATTCAAGTGTTAACAACCAAAAACCCTCAACCCAATTTTAAACCCATGAATTCAAAACATATGAATATTGAATAAATTTATGCCACAACATAAAATTCAAGTTAAGGAATGAGTAATATGCCTAAAATAAAGAAGAATTTTAAGAGAAATCAAAGGTTAGAGCTCAAATGATGAAATCCTTGTAAAACCCTTAAGTTTTCTTGGTTTGGAGTTGAAGAGGAGAAGTTTAGTGTTTGATCTTAATAACTGAAGGAAATGGGTTTAATTGGGTGTTTTTAAGCCGTTAAGGGGTATAGAACAAAAAATCTCCTCACCCCAACTGAAAATAAAAACGAAATTAGAAAAAAATTAACATAACAGTATGACACGTCGCAGTCACGAAGAATAGTCAGCATGTCACGTATATATCACGGTGACTAAATAGTGTGGCACACCTCTATCATGGACCCTCACTACCTTGGGGTTCCAAAATTATGAAAACCCTTTCCAAAAATTTCAAAACTTTCCGAAAACATTTCTTTAACATACCTTATCATATTTCAAGTAAAAAATTAATGTTATATATATGGGAGGGCAAAAATAAATTGATCAAAGTTGTACGAGGCCTTACATTATCCCCCTATGCATCATTTATCCCTGAATGAGGAGTTAGGATATTTTTAGCATGATAGATAGAAAGGATACTATAGAATCCAAGGATAAATTCAAAATGGGTAAGAGGGGAATGAACCTCATATTTT
>NW_025855588.1:0-1025 GCF_002878395.1 Capsicum annuum
TCTCCAGTAAATATGAGAAAGATAAAGAGTATAGAGATAATTTCATGCTGAAAAATGATGATAAGGAAATCACCTCTGGTTCCTTGTTTTGCCTTATGGAAACTATTGAAGATAAAGAAGAAATTGAGTTAGAAAACGCAGATTGCAGCCAAAACTTGTTTATGGACAGTGGTTGTTCAAGACACATGACTGGAAGGATTGATTCTTTTCTTTCCCTCGAGACACTTTAAGGGGGAGGTGTGTCTTTTGGAATTGGTAAAAATGGGTATATTCAAGGTATTGGAAGGATTGGAAAATCACCTCATCATGTAATTAAAGATGTGTATTATGCAAATGGCCTCAAGTAAATTCTTTTAAGTGTATCTCAAAATTGTGACAAAGGAAATAAGGTAAAATTCTCATCTGATGGATGCACTGTATCATGCATGAAATCTAGAATAATTATTCTTAACACCAAAAGGGTCAAAAACATGTATGTATCTGATTTGGAGTTTGTGGTTAATAGGGAATTAACTTTTTTAAGTGTTCAAAGTAAAGATGCTAATGTATGGCACAAAAGACTATGACATGTAAGTTTCTCTTTGTTAAATAGGTTGATTTCAAGAGACCAGGTATGTGGCCTACCCAAGCTGAAATTTTCAAACAACAAAGTTTGTGATGCTTATGTTAAAGGTAAACAGACCAGATCCTTCTTCAAATTGAAGAAGCAAATGAGTACTTCCTGACCACATAAAATGTTGCACATGAATTTATGTGGACCTATTAAAGACCAAAATAGAAAAGGAAAGAAATATGTGCTTATTATAATAGATGACTACTTCAGGTTCACCTAGACAATTTTATAAGAACCAAGGATGAAAAATAAGAGGTTCTTATGGCTTTTTCCAAACAAATTCAAATGAAGCTAAATTGCAAAATTGTTGAATTCAAAACTAATCATGGAACTGAATTTGAAAATTCTCAAGTTGTTGAACTTTGTGCTGAGGATTGAATAAGTCATAACTTTTCTTCTCCTAGAAATCCAC
>NW_025855589.1:0-2041 GCF_002878395.1 Capsicum annuum
ATTTAATTTGTTGTCGCCATTTGGGTCGACAAACGGGTGAAATGGCGCGAACGAGGCATTTTTGGGATAAATTGGTGTGCTATAGCCTACAGTTTAGGAGGAGGGTCCAAGGTTTGGGCGTGCTATGGGTCTAAATTCGACCGGGACATGCCAGGGAGGTTGGGTAGATAAATGAGCAAAACGGCGCGAATGGGGCATTTTTTAGCCTAATTGATGTGCTATAGCCTAAGGTTTCGGGGTTGGGCCAGGTGTTCGGGCGTGCTGTTAGCTGAAAATCGATTGGGGCGTGCAAGGGAGGTTGGGTATCATCCCAATATGGTCCGTTTAATTTTTCGTAGACATTTAGGTGGAAAAACGGGCAAAACGGCATGAACGGGGCATTTTTGAGCCAAATTAGTGTGCTATAGCCCATGGTTTTGGGGGTGGGCTCGGGGTCCTAGCGTGCTATGGCGTGAGAATCGATTGGGGTTTGCCAAGAAGGTTGTGGATCATCCTTATGTGGTTTGTTTAATATTTTGTGGCCATTTAGGTGGACAAAGGGGTAAACCGGCGCGCACGAGGCATTTTCGGGTCAAATCGGTGTGCTATAGCCTATGGTTATAGGGGTGGGCCAAGGTTTCGGGCATGCTGTGGGTCGAAAATCGATCGGGGTGTGCCAGGGAGGTTGGGAATTGTCCCAGTGTGGTCCATTTAATTTTTCATGGACATTTGGGTCAACAAACTGGCAAAATGGTGAGAATGGGGCATTTTCAGGCAAAATCGGTAAGCTATAGCCCATGGTTTTAGGGGTAGGCCCAGGGTTCGGGCGTGCTGTGGGCTAAAAATTGATCGGGGCATGCCAGGGAGGTTGGGGATCATCACAGTGTTGTCCGTTTAATTTTTTGTGGCCATTTGGGTGGATAAATGGACAAAACAGCGTGAATGGTGCATTTTCAAGCCAAATCAATGTGTTATATCCTACGTTTTCGGGGGTGGGCAAGGAGTCTGAGTGTGTTGTTGGCTGAAAATTAACCTACACATGCAAGGGAGGTTGAAGATCATCCTAATGTGGTCCGTTTAATTTTTTGTGGCCATTTGGGTGGACAAACGGGAAAAACGGCACAAATAGGGCATTTTTGGGAAAAATTAGAATGCTATAGCCCATGGTTTAGGGGGTGGGCCCGGTGTCCAGGCGTTCTATGGGCTAAAAATCGATTAGGGAGTTCCACGGATGTTGGGTATCATCCCAGTGTGGTTTGTTTAATATTTTGTGGCCATTTAGGAAGACAAACAGGCGAAATAGTGCAAACAGGGCATTTTCAGGTCAAATCGGTGTGCTATAGCCAACGATTATAGGGGTGGGCCCAGGGTTCGTGGGTGCTGTGGGCCAAAAATTAGCTGAGGCATGCCAGGGAGGTTGTGGATCATCCCAGTATGGTCCGTTTAATTTTTTGTGGCCATTTGGGTGAACAAACGAGCGAAACAGTGCGAATGGGGCATTTTCGAGCCAAATCAGTGAGCTATAGCCCACGGTTTCGGGGGTTGGCCCAAGGTCCAGGCGTGCTGTGGGCCGAAGATCGGCGGAGGCATGCTAGGGAGGTTGGGGATCGTCCTAGTGTGGTCTGTTTAATTTTTTGTGGCCATTCGAGTGGACAAATGGGCAAAACAGCTTGTCTGGGTCATTTTTGGGCAAAATTGGTATGATATAGCCCACAGTTTTGGGGGTGGGCCCGGGATACGGGTTTGCTGTGGCTAGAAAATCAATTGGAGCGTGCCAGGGAGGATGGGGATCATCCCAGTGTTATCTGTTTAATTTTTTGTGGCTATTTGGGTGGTCAACCAGGCAAAACTACGCGAACGAGGCATTTTTTAGCTAAATCGGTGTCCTATAACCCATGATTTTGAGGGTGGGCTCGGGGTCCTGGCGTGCTGTAGGCCAAATTGGTGTGCTATAACCCCCGATTAAGGGGTGGGCCCGGGGTCCGGCATATTGTGGCTCGAAAATTGATCGAAGTGTGCCAGGAAGGTTGGGGATCATCCCAGTGTTGTCTATTTAATTTTT
>NW_025855590.1:0-2239 GCF_002878395.1 Capsicum annuum
ACAATATTTATAGGTGAACAAGAAGATCAAAAGAATCTAATCAATCCATAATTCCTAGGAGCTATGTTGCGTACACTCATTGATTTCACCGCCGAACCCATCCCAACGCGACGTTGTTGCGGGTGCGAGGTACGTCTCCGATTCACTCAAACAAATTCGAAGACTATTGATCCAACATCAAGAACAAAGTTAGTTGTCGTCGCTGTCGTAAGAAAGACCGGCAACTATAATTGTTGTCATCGCAAGAGAGGGAGAAAATCGGTGACTGCTATCACCATCGAAATCCGGTGACAGTCATCATCAGAATCGGTGACTGTTGTCATCATCGGAATTCGTAGACTGTAATTTTTGTCATCGAAATTTGAATAGTTGGGCAGAAACAAATGAATAGGACAATATAGAGTATATTCCCAACAATGGGAAAGAGTTATGCTCATACATAGTTTCAAGTCAGGACATAATGATAATCTGAATATATACTGATAATCTCAATCTAAATTGATTCCCATTATGGAGAAATTTCATGAAGACTTTAGGTTACTGCCTCTCTATGTCATTGCATTATGGGCCATCTTACGTTTGCAGGTATAGAAAACAAGAAATTGTTGGTAAGTAGGTTATATGGAAGCCATACGTTGTTTGTTTTCTAATTTTTTTTTGGGTTCTGCAACTTAATGAGATGTAGAGTGCAAAACATCTTTCAACTCCATGTGGAACTTTCTCTATTTTTTTTTTTTTGGCCTTGAAACTTGAATAAACCTTTTGTTATGTGTCAAGAAGCAGAAAACTTTCCATTTGATTATTCTGCAGACTATATATATTTTTTGATGATCTTTATTTACTCGAGGAATTTGCACCATTCAACAGGAATACAGATTCTCTTCCCTATAATTATTAATCTTTCTCTTGTTCTTTGCATTATAGGGGAAGTTTTGACATCTTAGGTGATCTGGATTTTACACCTGGAATGTTTAATAACTTTATCCACGCTCATCCTCCTTCTAGAGTTAGACGTAACGTATATGAGTTTTCAAGGCTATTGCCTGATACTCTTAAATTTGAACTTGTTCCATGTGGAGATAACTGAGCAAGTCTATTCAACGATATTGTCTGGGAAAAGAAGATATAAGACTGTATTTCTTTGCAAGTGAGACAGCAAGCTGAGCTTTTGCCTTATATATCTTTCGAAAAAGGGAAAGGGTTGCAAAGTAGAAGGGTAGCTTTGCCCAGGAAGGTTTTTACTAGAAATTGATTTGCATTTCCCATTATATGCAGGTCTGAGGATATATATTGCTCTAATCAATCCCTAATTCCTAGGAGCTATGTTGCGTGCACTCATTGATTTCGCCGCAAACCCATCCCAACGTGATGTTGGTGCGTGCGCGAGGTACGTCTCCTATTCGGTCAAACGAATTCCAAGACTGTTGATCCAACATCAGAACAAAGTTGGTTGGCATTGCCGTCGCAAGAAAGGCCAGCAACTGTAATTGTATTTATCGCAGGAAAGGGATAAAATCGGTGACTGCTATCACCATCGGAATCCGGCGACAGTCATCATCAGAATCGGTGACTATTGTCATCATCGGAATTCGACGACTGTAATTTTTGTCATCAAAATTTGAATACTTGGGAAGAAACAAAAAGTGGTTGGGGACAGGAAAGATGACTTGTCAGATCTAGATTTTAATAATTATATTTTTTAAAATATAAAAAAAGGATTCATATATTAATATAGTCAAAAGATATGTGTGTCTTTTGGTTTCTCATAAAAAGAATTTTTATTTTAATATAGTAAAAAAATATATATGTGCCTGTTGGTTTCCCAAAAATACAAGCATATACCTATCCTAATTGAAAAAGTAACTAAAACTTATCTTAAAAGATTAAAGTAGATTTTTAGAATATTTTTATAACTTTATATTTATAATATTTAATATTGTAGCCAAATTCTTGCACCCATATCCTTACTCAGATTCGCACTTCCGAATCTTAAAATTTAAAGTTTAACGAATTCGGTTCTTGGATCCGCACCCGTCTTGGATATCCATACCTGAGTCTATGCAACTTAGCCTAGGAGATACATGAATTAAGGATTTCCTCTAATCTATTCTCCTAGAATAACAAAATATGATATCACATATTTACAACAACAGATTGCAATCATATCTGCCTACTCAATTATGGAGCAGATTAGAATCAAATCTGCCTACTCAATTGTCGAGCAGATTAGAATCAAATC
>NW_025855591.1:0-1088 GCF_002878395.1 Capsicum annuum
CATTTTATGAGAATCTCAATTCACAAGCATGGACGACTGATTTCTCCTTGATTGAATTTTTTTTTTTTGTAATTTTAAGTAAGCTTCAATAGTATTTTTCTGTTTCCGAGTACAAATTTATCTAAAAAAATGTGTGATGATCTGTTCATTCAGTTGTTTTTCTCTGTCTAGTCAAGTTGTATGTAGTGTATGATATATGATTGACCAGAAACATTTTATGAGAAGTTCGATTCACAAGCATCGACGATTGATTTTTCCTTGAATGAACTTTTTTTTTTTTGTGATTTTAAGTAAGCTTTAATAGTATTCTCCGGCTTTCAAGTTCAAAATTTATCTAAAAAATATGTGATGATCTGTTCATTCAGTTGTTTTTCTCTGTCTAGTCGAGTTGCATGTGGTGGATTATATATGATTGACCATAAGTATTTTATGAGAAGCTCGATTCACAAGCATCGATGACTGATTTCTCCTGGATGAGCTATTTTTTTCTGATTTTATGTAAGCTTCAATAGTGTTCTCTTATTTCCGAGTTAAGCTTCAATAGCATTCTCCTGTTTCCGAGTTCAAAATTATCTGAAAAAATGTTTGATGATCTGTTCGTTCAGTTGCTTTTCTCTGTCTACTCGAGTTACATGTGGTGTATTATATATGATTCACTAGAAGCATTTTATTTGAAGCTCGATTGAAAAGCATCACCGACTGATTTCTTCTTGAATGAACTGTTATTTTTTTGTGATTTTAAGTAAGCTACAGTAGTATTCTCAAGTTTCCGAGTTCAAAATTATCTAAAAAAATGTTTGATGATCTGTTCATTCAGTTGTTTTTCTCTGTCTAGTCGAGTTGCATGTGGTATATTATATATGATTGACCTGAAGCATTTTATGAGAAGCTGAATTCACAAGCATCGACGACTGATTTCTCCTTGAATGAACTATTTTTTTGTGATTTTAAGTAAGCTTCAATAGTATTCTCCTATTTCCAAGTTCAAAATTTTTCTAAAAAAATGTGTGATGATCTGTTCATTCAGTTGTTTTTCTCTGTCTAGGCGATTTGCATGTGGTGGATTATATATGATTGACCTGAAGCAT
>NW_025855592.1:0-2914 GCF_002878395.1 Capsicum annuum
CATTATTCCATTATAAAAGAAAAAGAATGCTTATCAAATTGGTGAGTTTTCACAATCCTAATTATCCAAAGAGTGAAAAAGGCAAAAACTCAATCTAGCTTAATTGCTCAAGTTCTTGATTTTTGTATATACTAAAAAGAGTGAGTGTTTTTGAGTTGAGTCTTGATTTATAATTGAATTACTCAAGTTATAAGAGTAATGCCTTTTCTTTTCTTTCTTGAGAGTGCTTAGGTAGAGTTACCTAAGTTTAATATTGGTTAGAGTTAATTAATATCAAGGTGTGTTCTTGGTAGAGTTGTTAAGATGGGCTTGTAGTAGAGTTATTACAAGCAGGTGGAGCCTCGCATTAGGTTCATTGGAGTCTGTAATCAAGAGTTTGATTATAGTGAAGTGTTAGGTGCTTATGTGGGCAAGCCACGGTTATTCTTTCCTTGAGCAAGGAGGTTATCATGTTAAAATCTTTGTGTTCTTTAGTTTTCTACAAGATTTTAGTTTTGCCATTCTTTACAATGTGATTACTTGTGACTGACTCTAAGGGACCTGTTCCTTCTCTGTGTAATGCATCCCTTCGAGTTCCATCAGGCATTAAGAGAATAAAGATGATTCCAGCCAGTGCTGGTACTAAAAGTAGTAGCCTTTGGCGCATGAGCTTCAAAAATAGCGACAGGGATCTTATTAGCTCTAAAAGTAGCCTTAGTTGGATATTGATTTACAGATGTCTTGGTTGACCATAATTATAGCACTGATTCCTCCCCTTATCCCACTAACCATGGTAAAACTGCCCATAAAAATAACAAAGAGGATAAGGTGGGGCTAATTGAGCTCCACTAGCCTGAGACTGGGCACCTTATGCCTTAAACCTACAGTTAGCCTAAAAAAAGAGATCACCTAATGAATTAGGATATGGAGAACTAGTTACAACATAAGAACCAGAATTTTCCTAAGTTTTCCTCTTGCCCCACTATCTACCATCTCTACCACTGTTCTGCTAGCCCTCACCTTGCTCTGAATACCTAAACTTCATGTTCTGTCTTTCCCCTATGTGTGCATAATTTTCTTTTCATCCACAACTTGCTGCATATAAACCACAATCCTAGAGATATCTATATCATTATTTAGTATGACAGCCTTGCACTCCGATACCAAGTTGTGAGACAAACCCGAAGCGAACTTCCTCATTTAATCCCTCTGACTACACATCAACTCTAGAGCATATCTAGACAATTGCTAAAACTTCAAAGCATACTCCTTCACAGTCATATTCCCCTGTTTTAAATTAAAAAACTCCTCAACCTTAACTTCCCTTAACTCCTGAGAAAATAAATGATCAAGAAAGACACCTAAAAAGTCATCCTACACAGCCTGCTCAGTGTCATTTTCTCTCAGATACTCCCACTCCTCATACGACTAATAGGCTACATCTTTCAGCTGATATAAAGCAAACACCACACCCTCTACATCAGTAGCATGTATTACTGTAAAGACCTTTTCCATCTAATCAATAAATGCCAATGGATCCTTCTCAACATTAGAGCCTGTAAAGGTTGAGGGATTTAACCTCATGAACTGTCCAACTCTAGTGACCTCAGAAGAAGGATCAATAGAACTAACTCAGTCGGACTGACGGGACTGAGACGCCACCAGTTGAGTCAACAGATGAATAGACTGGCAAACCTCTACATTAGAAATATTACTCTGGGGCATACAGACATTAGCAATATCAGCCTGGGAAGCCCGAGGAGGACTAAAGAGAACTGATGGAACTCCAGGTGGAGCAACACAATCAAGAGTAGGGACCCTAGACTGGGTCCAGGAAATTACATGGTATAGCCCCAATGATAGGTGGCTTTAGATTTTTGACCCTAATAAAAGAAGTCTTTAAAGATAGCCTTCCTTCTTTTTTAAGTATAGTACAAATATATTTTTGCCCCTCTATACCTCAAATATTTCTAAACTTTCCATACTTATTTGTCTCTCAAATTCTATTTTTATTTTTATGATTTTCACTTTTTTATTCTTATTTTATTTTTATTTTCCTTTTTAATTCATTTGTCTCAACCTTTTTTTTATTTTTTTATTTTTATTATTTTTCTTTTTTCTTCCTCATTTTTCTCAAACTTCATGTTTATTTTTTTCTCTCATTTTTGTTTTTCTCAAATTTTTTTAATTCTTCACTTTTTTCTTAACCTTTATTTTTTTTGTCTTTTCTTTTCTCTTGTCTTTTTTTATTTCTCTATTCTTTTTCTTCTCTTTTTTTTCTCAACTCTATCATATTTTTGCTAATAAATAAAAAATTAAATAATCCATAAATGGATCTTCTTTTTTAGACATCAAAGTAAATTTTTGGGCATGAATTATTGTTAGGAAGTTTTTTGGGAAAACTTTTGCTTCTAAAGTAAAAATTATAGAATAATTCATAAAGCAAGGCACAATGTGGTAGTGTTAAGTCTTGCTTGTGGAGCATAACTTGTTTGAAAATTCTTAAGTTTTACTTTTAAGGCAAGAGTTATAGAACATCTAATAAATCAAAAAACAATATGGTAGTATCACTACTTGTCCATTGGGTGTAACTTGTTCTTTTGGGAGGTTCTTGGGCCAAGTCTTGTCTTAGAGGCAAGACTAATAATAGAGCATCACATAATTAAGAAACAATATAATAGTACAACTCTTCTTCATAAGGCATAACTTGTCGGCTAAGTCTTGCCTCTAAGGCAAGAGTTATAGAATATCTCATAAATTCAGACACGATATGATAGTGTCAATTCTTTCCAATAGGGAATGACTTGCTGTTTGAAAGTTCTTGGACTAATTTGTGCCTCTAAGGCAAGATTTATAGAACATCTCACAAATCAAGACATAATATGGTAGTGTTAACTCTTACCCATGGGGCATAAATTATTGTTTAAAAGTTCTA
>NW_025855593.1:0-3472 GCF_002878395.1 Capsicum annuum
TGAAGGTCGTCATGCCTGCTTGCTTCGTGATTTTACTATATCACCCCTAATTAATAATTATATGGCATTTGCCTATTAAAAAATTAATAATATTTAATAGAATAAGTCTAATAAACATTTATGACATGTCTGCTTCAGTTCTTTCAAACGTAATTTTATTATTTCATCCCTAATTAATTATTATAAGTCATCTAAGTATTAAAAAAATTAATAATACTTAATGAAAAAGGTAAAATAAATTTACAAAAATGCTAAACTAACTATTAATGTTTTAAAGTAATTTGACATCTTATACGAGACCTTCTTAATTTTTTTTCACACTTATTTTTTATAGTAATTTTGGTATATCACTTCTAATAAATTATTGTGAGTCATTCAAGACATGTTTGTTTCGATGCTTCAATCGTGATTTTTATTATATCGCCCCTAATTAATTATTATGATCATCCAAGCATTAAAAAATTAATAATATTTTTTAAAAAATATAAAATAGACAAAAAATAATATGTCAACATAAAAAATTTGGTTGACTATCGAAATTATATTAGTGCCACATAAATTGGGATGAGACAGAGAAAGACATAGGGTGTGTTTGGTATGATGGAAAATATTTTCCATGGAAAATGTTTTCTTGAAAAATAAGTTGGTTTTCTACTTATTTTCTCATGTTTGATTGGTGAGTGAAAATATTTTTCGAAAAATATTTTATGGTATTTGGTTGGTGAGTAGAGAATATTTTTTAGAAAAATATTTTCTAGTGTTTGATTGGTGAGTGAAAAAATATTTTTTAGAAAATACTATTACTAATTGTTAACTAGTATATCAGTACCTCTAATAACTCAACAATTTTTAAGAAATAATTTAAGCATAACAAATAATATCAATATCAAATTCTAAAGTAATACAATCACTAAATTTAAGCAATTATTAATTAGCAAATATAGGAAACAATTTTCAACATTTTATCAGGACAATCTCAAGATACTACAATCAATAAAAATATAACGGAACGACAAGCTTATTCACCCTCGTGAAACAAGTTACATCGATGACAAGTTGAAATATACAATTAGCAAAAGTAATATAGGTAGGTCTTTCTCTATGAATATGAAAATAACAATACATTTAACGAACATTGGAAATGAAAAAAAATTGGGTTTCACTTTTTTTATTTCAAGCAATGAAAAATTAAAGTAAAACACAGTGAAAAATATTTCTGAGTAATGTAAATTTTTTAGAAATGTAAATTTTTTGAGTCATGTGAATATAAGTGTTGTTGGGGTGGGGAAAAAGGGATGAGAGTGGGGTCATAAGTCTCATTTCTCATTTTCTGGAAAATGACTTCCCTTGACCCATAAGGGAAGTCATTTTCCATCAAATGGAGGAGAATGAGTTGTTGTGGAAAATATTTTTCGAACATTTCATTACAACCAAACAAGAGAAAATTGGAAAACATTTTCCATCATACCAAACACACCCATAAAGTAACATATATTATTTGAAAATGAGCTAAAAGGTATTGTAATAACAATATTAAGAACTTAATATAAAAAATATGTATATATAAAAGTTTTGATAGACTATCGAAATTTTATCTGTGCCATATAAATTGAGACGGAGAGATTTTTATTAAAAAATATGTAAAAAAATATTATAAATCACGTAATTAACAACTTAAAAAAGTTAAAAGATGTAAAATATTTGGATGACTCTCGAAATTATATCAGCGTCACTTAAATTGAAATAAAAGAAAAAATAATATAAATCAAAATAATTAAAAATTTAAATAATTTTAATGACTGATTATCTCTATTTTATTTGTGTCACATAAATTGAGATAAAAATAACATATATTGAGCCCATAGTTGATATCTTAGAATATATATATGTGTTTATTTAGTTGTTTTTGGTAAAAAAAAAATATCAGTAATAATAAGGGCCTATTTGACCATAAATTTTTTTCACTTATTCAAAAATAATTTTCACTTTATGTCAAATTCAACTTTCAATTGATGTTTTGATCATGAGCATTTCAAATACAATTAAAAATTATATTTGAAAAAGTGAAAAATAAAAAAAAATATTTTCTGTTATAAAACTATAAAGAACAAGAAAAAGAGTAGAGAGAATAGAGAAAGTAATTCTTATTTCTTTTCTAGAGGGATGATTTACAATGAAGGAAGCTCTTCTATTTATAAGGGGAATTTGCCCATAGTTTCACACTAAAATACAAATACATCAAATTCTGATAGATATCAACTAGATCTTATTAGATCTTGATAGGCATTCGCTATAATGTAAATACATTCATAACACCCCTCCTTGAATGTATAAATAGATAATGTGCCTCGTTAAAACCTTACTAGAAAAAATCCAGTAGGAAAAAAAATCTAGTGAAGGAAAAAGAGTAGATATTTCTAACAATACGCATATCGGCTGCCTCATTAAAAACCTTACAAGAAAAACCCAATGGGACAAAACCTCGTAAGGGAAGAAGAGTACAACGCGTATTAATTCCCCATAATGAGAACATCCTTGAACTTTTGCATCCCGATCTTGTGCACCATCTTCTTAAAAGTTGTAATTGGAGAAGACTTGGTGAATAAATCAACCACATTTTTACTTGAACGAATCCGTTGCACGTTGATATCACCATTCTTTTGTAGCTCATGTATGTAGAAAAGCTTTGAGGAAGTGTGCTTCGTCCTATCTTCTTTTATGAATCCTCCATTAAGATGTGCTATGCATGATGCATTATCTTCATATAAAATTATGGGTAGATTGTCATATTTCACACCATATTTTTCTCGAATGAGATGTATCATGGACCTCAACCATACACATTTTTGGCTTGCTTCATGAATAGCTATTATCTTAGCATGATTCGATGAAGTGGCTACGATAGACTGCTTTGTATATCTCCAAGATATTGCAGTACCACCACATATGAACACATAGCCTATTTGAGACCGAACTTTATACGGGTCAGATAAGTACCGAGTATCAGCATAACTAACAAGATTAAGACTGGAGGCTTTAGAATAAAATCATGTGTTTGATCTCATTTCGATGTCTCGTAATAGCAGCGGAACTACATCTTGCTAACAAATTAATCGAAAAGGCTATATCAGGCCTTGTAGTATTTGCAAGATACATTAGTACACTAATTGAACTAAGATATGGTACTTCAGGACCAATCCAATTCGGTATGTTTTACATTTCAGCAAATAATCTTATTGCTTTTGAAAACTCTCCAAGAGTTTTAAAGATTTTCAAGCTATAAACTTATACAATATAAGGATTCTAAATAAGTTTCCCAGAAACTTTTATATGCTTCAAACATTTTGAATCCTTAGAAAGTTTCATATGAATTTTGTCAAGTGACAATATTCAACATGTCATATGTGACATTTTCAAGTGTCTGGACTGCAAATCAAATAAGTTTTACACGATACATCCTTTCATGTCACTT
>NW_025855594.1:0-1276 GCF_002878395.1 Capsicum annuum
CTAAACCATTTCCAACCAACTAAGTCACCTACCAAGCCACATTCAAAACAAAAAATTTCCCATTAAAGTCCCTACACTTAACCATTTTCAAGCAACGAAGTCACCTACCAAAGCACATTCAAAACCAAAAAATTTCCTTAAAAGTCCCTACACTTAACCATTTTCAAGCAACTAATTCACCTATCAAAGCACATTCAAAACAAAAAAATCGCCTTAAAAGACCCTACTCTTAACCATTTTCAAGCAACTAATTCACTTACCAAATCACATTCAACACAAAAAAATCCCCTTAAACGTCCCTACACTTAACCTTTTTCAAGTGACTAAGTCACCTACCAATCCATATTGAAATAAAAAAAATTCACCTTTAAAGTCCCTACACTTAACCATTTTCAACAACTAAGTCACCTACCAAACCACATTCAAAACAAAAAATTTCGCTTTAAAGTCCCTATACATAACAATTTACAAGCAACGAAGTCACCTACCAAAGCACATTCAAAACCAAAAAAATCTCCGTAAAAGTTCCTACACTTAATCATTTTCAAGCAACTAATTCACATACCAAAGCAGATTCAAAAAAAAAATCCCCTGAAAAGTCTCTACACTTAACCATTTTTAAGTGACGAAGTCACCTACCAAACCACATTCAAATAAAAAAATTCTATTTTAAAGTCCCTACGCTTAACATTGTCAACTAACTAAGTCACCTACCAAACCACATTCAAATTAAAAAATTCTCCTTCAAAGTCCCTACACTTAACCAATTTTAAGCAACGAGGTCACCTAGCCAAGTACATTCAAAACAAAAAAATCTCCTTAAAAGTCCCTACACTCAACCATTATTAAGTAACTAATTCACCTACCAAATCACATTCAAATAAAAAAATTCCCCTTTAAAGTCCCTACACGTAACTATTTTCATGTAATTAAGTCACCTACCAAACCACATTCAAATAAAAAAATTCCCCTTTAAAGTCACTACACTTAACCATTTTGAAGCAACGAAGTCACCTACCAAAGAACATTCAAAACAAAAAAATTTCTTTTAAAGTCCCTACACTTAACCATTTTCAAGCAACGAATTCGCGTACCAAAGCACATATAAACAAGAAAATCCTCTTAGAAGTCCCTATACTTAACCATTATCAAACAACTAATTCACCTACCAAAACACATTCAAAACAAAAAAATCCCCTTAAAAGTCCCTACACTTAACCATTTCAAGCAACTAATTCACCAACAAAAGCACATTCAAAACAAAAATATCCCCTTA
>NW_025855595.1:0-1885 GCF_002878395.1 Capsicum annuum
GAGTGATTTAATAGGAATTTTAAAAATGATTATGGGGAAAATGGGATTCGATCAGTCATATATCATAGTCTTGACCGTGATCGTGTTTCAAGTTCTACGATCGCGGTCACACGGCTATCACCATTGAGATAGAACAAATGTCGTAATCGCTATAACTGAGTCAATTTTTGGTCCTCTATTTACCCTTGCTTATTCCACTACACAAATGTATCACACTTTTCCTTTATCAACCTTATTCAAAATACTTTATAGCAGCATTATTTCATGGATTAATAATTAACAAAAATTAAAGCTATTCTACTTAATAAAAGACAAAGGATACGGGCCACTTTCGTGGCATTGATTGGTTGCCTTTAATTCATCCCCTAATTTATTATCGTGGTACAACATTCATCAACTTTCAAGGTGGATCCTTGAGGGAACCATCATTTACTTCCTCATCCACCACATCAATGACGAACAACACTTGTAATTTCATGGGTTGTTTCTTGGTCTTGCATGCTCGAAAGGATACTTCATTATCTTGGACCCAAAATTTCATTTATCCTTACTCCATATCAATAATATCTCTTTGAGTTCCAAGGAAAGAGGCCAAGGATAATAGGTATATCTTGTCTGATTTCACAATAAAGCATAACAAAATCTATTGGAAGAATAAAGCGATCCACCTTCACTAATACATCAAACAAAACTCCAACTGGTCTATTGATAGACCAGTCCTCCATTAACAGCCTCATTGTTGTTCGAGTAGGAGTCCCTAACCCAAGTCTTTGATAGATTTCTTAGGGCATGAGATTGTTGTTTAAACAAAAGTCACACAAGGCTTTCTCAAACTTAGGTGTCCCTATGGTGCAAGGGGTTGTAAAGGCCCCAGGATCTTTTTTCCCACTATAGCTCTAGTCATGATAGGTCTACACCCATGGGTAACTTTAATGGTTTCACAATCAATAAGAAGTTTCTTTGACATCAACCTTTTTTGAAGCTTAGCATATCCTAGAATCTCTTGAATGGCCTCTATCAATGGGATATTAACTGATAGATTGTTATGCTAAGCAAAGAACATCTTAAATTTGGCATTACCCTCCATTATTTTAAGTCTTCTAGGGAATAGGGGAGGAACCTTCATAGTAGGAAATGGATCATATTACGGTTCATCACTCTTAACTGTCTTAAGATCTCCTTCCTGATCATTGGTTTTTTCTCATCCCCTTCTTAAAAATTTAGAGCCTCCTCATTTGAATCAACCACATGATTCTTCTACACATTTGTTTGCTCAACATTGGTATAATACCTTGGGTTTTGACCTGCGACGCCCCAAAAATAGGTCCCGGAGCATCACATAGTGCTTGAGGCTATGAGTAGCCCCAAGCTAACCCTTTGAGCCATTTTCATTCAATTCAACATGAATTAACGGGGTTTCCATAAATAACCCTAAATATCAAAAGAGTAATCATTATCCAATAATAAAAGAATTTCAGAAAGATAACAAAATACGACTTATTAGTCAACTCCCAACATCTATTCTAGTCTTACAAGCCTCTAAGAAAATCAATAAAACTAGCGAGCCATTGAGATATGCCCCAACTGACTTATACTCAGTTATCAAATGTAAACAATTTTGTGAAACCAACATGAGACATCACGTCCTCGGAACATGAGGACTTACCACGACAGAGGATGTAGAATAGCATGCCCGAAGAATCACTGTCGAACCTGGAACTGAGCACCTGAGCCTACATTCCAATAAAATGCAGCCCACATCCGAAGTAAACATCATCATCATAACTATTTATAAGAAATATGCAGGATATATGAAAGACTCACGTAGCCCAAAGAAAATCATCATAATTATGAGAGGATGAAATACGTATAATAACACATGTGA
>NW_025855596.1:0-3680 GCF_002878395.1 Capsicum annuum
TGTTGATTTGGGCTGACCTGAGTTTGAGAATTGAACAGAAAAAACTTACCTAAGGCGGCATCATAGGCTTTTACCTAAGTGAGTGCTATTGTTGGTGTTCTACCTTTCTTTTTGGAGGTTTCGCAATGCATTCGTGTGTTGTGTCTCCTCTTTGTAAAGGTGATTGTTTTCCACATGCCTTCCATTGGTGGTGTCTGGGCATCAGTCGTCAAATTGGAGGAGGACACTATATTTGTGATAGGTTGTTGAAGTGTTGTTTTGCAATTTCTCAGAGTGTGTTCGATCCATCCACAACCCACACATAACGTGCCCTCGCCTTTGTAAACCACTTTCTGGACATAGTGTTCTATTATTACCAATTTTCTTATCAGAGTATTCATCGGGACCTGAATGCAGATTCTAGCATACCTTTCTCGCAACGTGGCAGAGATGCATGTGTCAATTTTTAGTAGAAACCCAAGTTTCCTGCCAACCCTCTCTAGTATCCCCTTGTCGTAATATTCCATCGGTAATTATGGTAATTGCACCTAAATTATTGTATGGGTAAGTGTAAATTCCTTGGGTACAAAATTGGATTCTCGTTTTTCAACGGATAGGAACCCCAGAGTATAAACCATGGCCCTTCATGAAGGGCTTTATTAATGTTCTCAATTTTGGTGAATTTCACGATGTAGAATTTGTACCCCAAGTCAATTAGGGTTAGGGTCTCTGTTGGTTTCCATAGCTCTGTTAGCTTTGTCTTTAGGTACTCGTATGATATTCTTTTTTCCGTGGGCTTAATTATGATAGAAAATTTCCAAGGTTGGGAAATTCTCATCCAGTCCTTTTCTATAATTTTGATCGGGCCATCATCGGTTTGCTTATCTATATGACCTTCATAGGTTGTGTCATCATCTGAATTGTTCAGGATTGGATCTCTGTCCTGGAGGACTGGTTTGAACGATTGTTTGAGTGGTTGTCGTCGTATGAATTGTTCAGGTGTGGATCTCGGTCTTGGAGGACTAGTTTGAACGATTGTTTGAGTGGTTGGCTTTCCTCTATTTGTTCATCCTGGGGTCCGGTGGTTTCGTTGGTAGTGGTACCGCTAATTGATTGTGGGCATAGGTTTCAGACATGCGCTCTCTAGGTTTTCTAGAGAAAGAAAAGCCTTTTTTTATAACAAGTTGATCTTCTCGATTTCTATATTTTTCTTTTGTATTTACTGTATCTCTTTCTAGTCTATATTAAGTGAATCTTTTTTTGTATACCTTTTAAAAGTAATAAGTAAGGTCTAAAATAAAAGAAAAATAAGAGAAAATCTAACCTTTAAAATACTAAATAAAACTTAAGGGAATATCACATTGAAAATTAAACGAAAACTCAAACTAACTTAATTAATATATTTTTATGATATAATCTTCAGTTTTAAGAAAACAAAATAAAATCAATATGAAATAATATTAAATATAAATATTGTGATCTTTGAGATTTAGAAAATATTTATCTTGGCGAGGAAGAAGACTACATGTTAATGACTCATCGTTGTCCTCGTCATTTATTACAATTATTTATTTGTTTATTGCCTTCACATTTTTTCATTTTTTTAGTGACATTAATTTTACCGTTACAACTACAGAATGAATAAATAGGAATTTAGCTATCATTAAGGTCATTGTTATTATAGTTACTCTTACGTGGGTTGATTTTAGTAGTGCTCTTGGTGGACCAACAATAGGTGAGAGTAGAATAATTTATTTACTTTGTAGATTATGTACAAACATTTAAAAATAAATAAACAAATAAATAAATAAATAAAAATAAAAATATTGGCCATAGAGAGATTTCTTTCACATCACCTTGTTCATGTCTAACTTAAATATTTATTTAGATTGTATTTTTTTTTTCATAAAATTGAATATAGACTGCTATAAAAATATAATCTTATGCAAAAAAGTAAAAACATTAATTAAATAAGGTGAGTGATAGTTGCAAAAAGTGGAACAAAAGAAAATAAAATTACCTTCAATAAAGATTTTCTCAACAATAATATTGGTCATCATCAATGGACCAAAAGCAATTACAAAAATATAGCTTTTTTTTTCTCTTTATAATAAGATCTTGTACCTGAAAATAAATTTAGGATTTAAAATTTATGAACTTTTTTAACAATCACAATATAATGTCATGTCTAATTACAAAAATATCAATTACATCTTTAAGACATGAAAGTTGTCCTTAATATATTTACATAAAAAACAAAGAAGATTGAAAAATGAAAAATGAAATATTGAAAAATCAAAAGTAGTGTTGATAATTACTATCTTCTGAGACGATTGAGCATTTTACCGAATTTGAAAAAGCTATTAAATTCAATTACAAGAATAACATATTAAAGGCAGCAACATGTAATAAAGAAGAAAATTATTTTATCTCATATTACAAATTCAATTATAAAGTGTAAAATTGATAAATCACATAATATAAATTTTAAATGCACTTGCTTGTTCTAAAAATAAAGTAAGAAGACTATAGATAGCAAGAAGACTAACCTATACTTATTCGGAATTATTGATTTGTCAATACACACATATACAAAGAAATTATAATGAAAAACCTGAGATGAAAAATAAGATAAGAAGATGAAGATTGTGCCAAATATTTCTCATCTCATTTGATTGATCAATAATGCAACTTTTTTTAAGCATGAAATACCATTTCATGCTTTCAATACTCAATAATTATTTTTATTAATAATTGAAACTTTTCATTTTTCTTTAGAAGGAAAAATTTAAGCACATTTAACAAACATATTTAAGAGGGTTAAATATAGTGACTTTTAAGTTTTCTTTAAACATATAAATATTTAAAATAAGGAGAAAATTTAATTAGAAGAAAATTTAGAAATAATAAATGATAGAATAAGCACAACAAAAAGAATAGCTTATGAAAATCAGAATCATCAAGTTCATCAAAAAGAACAAGTTATGAAACAAGTTCAACAACTAATTAAAACCAATATTACATAACAGGAACAATAAGTGAAAAAGAATATTTAATACTCTTAAATACAGGACAAGAAGAAAATTATATAGCAAGATATCTAATAAAAATGAGAAAATAAAATCTGAAAATAATATATGCCCGGATCTACCAAGAAACTTAATAAACACTAAAAATATAGCAGAAAAAGAAATAACAATAGAAGTTAGAAAAATAAAAATAAAATTTGAAATAAAGGAATAAATGCAAAAAACAGACATAATATTAGGAATAAAATGGCTAGAACAAGTAAACCATATAATATAAAGCATACACAGTTATCTATAACATATAATAGAGAGAAATTATTCTTAAGAAGAGCTTTAACGTGATATGAAAATATATGTATTAATGAAGATAGTAGTAGAAGGGTATTACAGTAGATATATACTACTTCCGTAACATTAAACAGCATAGGCTCTGATACTAATTGTAGGGGGTGTGGATAACTTGTGTGGTAAAATAGATCTATTATAAGTAGAATGAATCTATTTTTATTTGTGCGTGGATATTTCTTAACTTCTCTAAATATTTTATTTTGAGTTTATTTATGTTTGTTTTATCGATATTCATATCTTGGGGGTTGATTATATGGTAATTGGTTAAATGCTTTACTATAGTATTCTTTATTTTTTTTCCCTTAGTTTTTACAATTCTTCTAT
>NW_025855597.1:0-15766 GCF_002878395.1 Capsicum annuum
CCTCTTTCTTCTTCTACGCTCTCTTTCTCTATTCAGCAAGCTCTTCAATGAGTTTAGAAATGATATTTTCTAGTCTTTCAATGGTTTCTCTATCAACTGAAGAGATAGAGTATGCAGGGCCGGACGAACACCTAATATTCTCACCAAAAAAAATATTGTGGTATCTAAGGGTGGGCATAAATACTAAAAAACTGAAAAAATCTAAAAACGGAACTGAAATTTAATTTTGGTTTCGGTTTTTTCGGATTGATTTCGGTTTTCGATTTTCTTAAAAAAATTTTTGGTTAAACAGAAAAACCGAAAACCGAAATTTTATAAATAATATTATAATATATATATATATATATATATTATTAATTTATTATTTATATAAAATAATATATATTATCAATAGATTATATTAATTATATATACATTTTAGTAACCCTAATTCCGCGCCTAAATCCCTAAATAGTAAACATATTTCCATTCACTAAGCAATTCGCGAGAAATTTATGAGTTGTGTTTGTTTTGTGGACGGGACTATTTACAGAAATTTATATATAATTTATGTATTATGTTAAGCTTATGATTATTTTATTTCGTTTCATTCATGTTGAGTTACTTATAGTTATTTATAGTAACTCATGTTGAGTTACTATAAAAGTTATATACTAATTTTTTCTGCACAGCAAGGGTACTTCTAGCACCCACAATATGTAAGGAGCCATCCTTAGATGATGCTCGGGCTTTATTTCCTTTTTCCCTCAGTAATTGGTATTCTTCGCTATTCCAAAAGAGAATATACTATTGCCATAAGGGTTCACTAATACAGTCAGGTTTTACCAACTTGGTTCAGTCATAATCCAAGAGACCGTTAAACCTGAATCTACATCTTCTGAAAAAGTTCCTTCTTATAAGACATATATTCACATCATCCCACCAGTAAAATTTCTACAACAAAAATAAAAATATAATATTCAATCTTTTGTTCTAACAAAGTGTTAAGTAGTCGATAAGTTAAATTCTTACATTAAATTCTTTAAATATTCTTTCCCTGTCAAGTTATGAAATCTGACGCCAACTAGTCCAGTAGCCGTTGAAGTTCCAACAAATGCATTTTATCACAGCTTGTCCAACTTTAGCATCCGGCCTAAACCTACAACACAAGATCAAACAATAATTTCATAGAGCATAATAATATAGTAATGAAAAATTGAATAATGTTATTATATTTAGAAATCTTACCCTGTCGCAAATATAATAAGATAACACCTCCCATAATCATCTCTGTCTCCTGGCTGCGGATCAAGTGATGGTGGATGCACTGGCATAGGCGGATCTAAAGCACCAGATGGAGTGCCTCCAAGATGAATATCTGACAACCCAATAGATCCAGCAGAATCACTGTGCGAAGCTGCGTGACTGCTACAAAACGGTATCAATGATGGAACATATTCGGATGTGCCAGCATCTGATAGTACTGTGATGGCTGTGGCACGGTGATATGAGCAGATTGGGTCGGTGTAGACCTATGAAGTGGCCCCACCTGCGTAGGAGTGGGAACCGAATACTGGAACGACCTAGAATATAAGGGCCGTGATGTCGCGTCAGCAAATCGACCCTCAAATATATGAATACCTATCGGTCGTCTATAAGGTGGAAGTGTTTTTTCTTTTTTTGGTTTTGTAAGATCAACTTTTCCCTTACCTTTGTCACCTCTGCCTGACATTTAAATTATATAAAGTTAACAAGTAGTTTGTTCCTACAAAATGAATATATAAGAAAATATTTCTAGTAACTAATTTCAAGTTACTAATTCACATTCCAAATCACTTCAACAACACGAGATAGACAAGAATATTTTTATTACTATATAAATTATGGAACAGTGAAAACAACAATCTTAAATAGTATATTACATATCAATCTTAAACGAGAAACATAAAGGTAAATATATAGTACAAAGCATAAAGACATCAATACATAATAATACAACCTACACAACTAATCCTCCTCTTTTGAAGACTCTCCACTAAACCATTCACCATCTTCGGAAGTTTCTTCATCTCCTACCCACTCAACCTCTTCCTCCGCAATATTAACTTTTTTCAAATAAATTTTTTGGGTGATTCAAATTATCCACTAAGTCAACGTCAACTAGCCGGTGATCAATCTGCATTTCATTTTAATATGCAGTCTCCAACACATTCTCAACTTCCACCCGTCCCATAGTCTTTGTTTTGATTACAGCCCACCAATCAAACTTGTCACTGCACAATGGATAAAGAGCATAATACACTTGTTTAGCATTTTGCGCTAGAACAAATGGATCATAAACAGGTTATGACCTAGTGTGCTTCAGTTCAATGATGTTATGCTCTTTATGTACTCTTGTTCTTGGATCAAACCACTTACATGGAAAGAGGATAATTTTTATTTGGGAAACCAACATACTCCAGTTCTAAGATATCGTGTATGATGCCAAAGTAATCAACATCATCATTACCCTTAACCCAAACACCACTATTGTTTGTTTTCCTTATTCTAGAGTGTTGTTTGGTGGAAAATTTGAATCCATTTACTGTGTAATGGGACATTGCATGAGCTTCAACTGTACCCAAAGAAATATCTCTCAAGAGTTGATCGTATGCGGCTGCATTTGGTGATCGGTGTACCTAAAAATATTATACATATATATTATATATATGTTAGTTGAGGAATGTGTAAATGTTTAAAATTTGTAGAAATATTAATACACTTACGAACCTCATATGTAAACCATGTTGCAAAGGGTGCATGCACTTGATTTTTGTGAAATTGAGTCTTAAATGAACTGAAGATCCAACATGCGAAACAAAATTAGTTTCTTTAAGGAAATGAGTAAACAAATAAGATATGTTAAAATTTTAATCTCCATACTTTAGAAAGGGCTCAACTTTCAGAAAATTCAGCAAGACATACAAAGATGCTACTTTGTGCTCCATGGGAGTGAGTCGGCGACGTATGGTCTTTTTAGCCTTACAACTAGATTGATTGAAAATTGATATCGGTTGCAAATGAGGCTCATTCACATCATCCTGATGACGATTTGGTCAGTTTATTGAACAAGCAGCTTCATCACGAAAGTAGTATGAATAGAATTGAGACGTTTCTCTTGTAAAATATGCCTTAACTATAGAGCCTTCCACCCTGTGTTTATTTTGGGAGCCCTTTTCAATTTTCCAATTGCCCTGCATAATCTTAAGATTAGATGTTTACTATAGTTAAAAAAGATATGTATGAATTTAAATATGTTGCAATTGCTTACCGTTTGAATGAATACATCCACCTAGTTTGAACTGGACTGCCTAGCCTAGCTTCGTGCACAAGGTGAATGGGAAGATGTTCCATCACATCGAAGAACGCTGGTGAAAAAATCTTCTCCAACTTGTTGGTGATAACAACAATATTACTTTCCATTCAGGCCATATTTTCTTCTTTTAATGTAGTGGCACATAAGTCTTTAAAGACCAACTGATCTCTGCTATTGATTTCCATATGTTTTCAGGTAAACCAATAAAATCAATTGGAAGTAATTGTTCCATGAAAACATGAAAATTATGGTTTTTCATTCCATATAATATTCTTTGTTCCATATCAACCCTCTTTCCCAAATTTGAGGTATATCCATCGAACATCTTCAAACTTTGGACCTACTCATATATTTGACACTTTTGGTCCAACTTGAATGTAAGACTAGCCTTGGGCTTAAGAACATTACCATTGGGCTCTCCCGTAAGTGTAATTGTCTGCGTTTGTAATATTTTGGTAAGTCAAGTCTGGACTTAGGATTATCCTTTGTTTTGCCGGTGACATTCATAACTGTATTGAATAAGTTGTCAAAATAGTTCTTCTCAATATGCATGACATCAATATTATTTCAAAGTAAATTATCTGGCCAGCATTCTAACTCCCAAAATATACTCTTCTTAGTCCAGTTATGCGAAACACCGTATTCATAAAGCCTGTACAATGATTCTTCGCTAGCATTAGGCAAATCCTAAACTATCTCCCAGATGTCATGACCAGACAGCCTTGGAGGTGGACCATCATATTCCCTTCTATTCCTTCTGAATGCATTCTTGAGTTTCCTAAATTCATGATTAGGTGGCAAGAAACAACGATGACAATCAAACCATGAATTTTCCTTGCCATGTCTCAATGTGAAAGATTTTGTTTTTTCCATGCAGTATGGAAAAACCAGCTTTCCAGCTGTCATCCACCCAGACAACATTCCATAAGCAGGAAAGGCATTAATAGTCCACATTAGATATGCACGCAGATTGAAATTCTATTTAAGAGAGATGTCCCAAGTTTTAAACCCTTCATCCCATAAAATTTGAAGTTCATCGATCAAAGGTTGTAAGCAGACATCTATTTCGTTTTTTGGATTACGCGGGCTAGGAATAACACAATTCAGAAATATATAGGAACTAGTCATCAACATTTCAGGAGGAAGATTATAAGGTGTGATAAATACAGGCCAACATGAATATGATGCAGCACCAACTACAAAAGTAGAGAACCCATCCGCACATAATCCCAAACGAATATTTCGTGGCTCATCTGTGAAATTTGAATAAGTTGCATTAAAATGCTTCAAAGCCTCTCCATCAGATGGATGACGCATAAGACCAGTTGACCTTCTATTTTCATTGTGCCATCTCATATGAGGAGCTGAGCTGTTTGAAGCATACAACCTCTTTAACCTTGGTATTAGAGGTAAATAATGCATCGCCTTAATAATAATTTGATTTCTACTAGAACCACACTTATATCGAGGGTGCTGACAAAACTTATAGGACTCTAGGTTAGCATCTTCCTTAAAGTATAAAATGCATCCATTTTCACAACAATCAATTCTAACCGAGGAGAGACCTAACTTTGACACTAAATAAACAAACACCCGTCAAACAAAAGATGACTAGCAGCGCGCAATTGTTCATATAATTTGCCAGCTTTGCTATTAGGAACATCTTCGACATTTTTCCTAAATTCGCCCCTGTGTTGCATTCTAAAAACATCGTGTACCATTTCTGTCATCTTAGTTTCTTGATATTCATTATGCCAGCAGACCTACTATTTTCTCCAACAACAAAGTTATTTTGTGCAACATCCCCATGAATACCACACAATCTTAAAAAGTCCTTGTGAAACCCCTTTCTATAAAGATGTTCCTTTACATCTTCTTCACCTACAAGGTTTCTACCATCATACTAATACAAGGACAATGAATAGCCCCAAAATATGTCCAAACATCAAGTGTCTTAGCATGTTCAACAAATCTTTTAACACCTTCAACAAATTACTCCCTAATACCCATTCCATTATCATTGTTCCGTTGATATCTCAAGCTATAATCAAGTTCCATCAGAGCAATCAATCAGATTCAACTAATTATATCAAGTCACAAAAATTCAATTATCACCAACCATAACCACATTATAAAAACACCTTTAAAGTACCCACACTTAATAGTTTTAAAATTATAAAATCACCAAACATAACCACAATTAACCTACCAAGTCACATTTAAAGTCCCCACACTTAATCATTATCAACCTACTAAATCACTTTTAATTTAAAGTCCCCACACTTAATCATTCTCAACCTACCAAGCCACACTAAAAGTCCCTACACTTAACCATTTTCAAGAAACTAAGTGACATACCAAACCACATTCAAAACAAAACATTCCCTTTAAAGTCCCTACATTTAATCATTTTCAAGTAATTAAGTTACCAACCAAACCACATTAAAACAAAAAATCTCCTTTAAAGACCCTACACTTAACCATTTTCAAGTGACTAAGTCACCAAACAAACCATATTCAAAACCAAAAAAATCCCCTTTAAAGTCCATACACTTAACCATTTTCAAACAGCTAAGTCACCTACCAAACCACATTCAAAACAAAAAATCCCCTTTAAAGTCCCTAAACTTAACCATATTCAAGTAACTAAGTTACCTACCAAACCACATTAAAAAAAATTCCCTTTAAAGTCGCCACACTTAACCATTTTCAAGCAACTAAGTCACCTACCAAACCACAGTCAAAATAAAAAATTCCCTTTAAAGTCTCTACACTTAACCATATTTAAGTAACTAAGTAACCTACCAAACTACATTCAGAAAAAAAAACAAAATCCCCTTTAAAGTCCCTACACTTAGCCATTTTTAAGTGACAAAGTCACCAAACAAACCACATTCAAAACAAAAAAATCCCTATTAAAGTTCCTACACTTAACCATTTTCAAGTAACTAAGTCACCTACCAAAGAAAAAATTTCCTTTAAATTTCCTACACTTAACCATATTCAAGTAACTAAGTCACCTATTAAAACACATTAAAAAAAAAATCTCCTTTAAAGTCCCTACACTTAACAATTTTCAAGTAAATAAGTTACAAAACAAACTACATTCAAAATAAAAACCCATTTAAAGTTCCTACACTCAACCATTTTCAAGTAACTAAGTCACCAAACAAATCACATTTAAAACAAAAAAATCCTCTTTAAAGTCCCTAAACTAAACAAATTTCAAGAAACTAAGTCACCTACCAAACCATATTCAAAACAAAAAATCCCCTTTAAAGTCACTACACTTAACCATATTCAAGTAACGAAGTCACCTACAAAACCACTTTCAAAAAAAAGAATCCCTTTTAAGGTCCCTACACTTAACCATTTTCAAGAAAATTGTAGACACGTAATTTCATCCTACCCCGATATCGTTTTACCCATTTTTACCTTATCTTACTGTGTACCCTCACCCATGTAATTACATCCCTGAAAAATACAAAAAATAACTCTCAAGAAAATCCCTAACAAACTTTTATTCTTGTTAACATCCTAACAACCCTTTCAATTAAAAGAAGACACATTACCCATACCCCTACCCCCAACACCAAATACCCACGTGACCCCCTCCCCCTCATATTTCTTGTCCATAAAGAAAAAAAGGGATCAATAACACAAATATATATATATATCCATCAATAAAAAGAGAGGATTGGATATTCTTTCCCTTTTTTCTTCTTGGTATACCCACAAATATTGCACACAAAAATTTTTTTCCATCATCTTCTCCACATAATTCTATACACACACATACTTACAAATATCACTTACACAGAAAAAAACTAGTGATATCTATTTTTCATTTTTCACGCACCATCATTCACACACTAATACACACATATCCGATCAAGAGAGGGAGGTATTGAGTGAAAAGAGAGGGAGCTTGGAAGAGAAAGAAAGGTTGTGAGTGAAGAGAGAGAGATCGTGATGTAGAGAAATATAAGAAAAACAAGATATGCGAGAGGAGAGATCGAGAAGAGGAAACCGGTGATGAAATAGTTTTTCGGTGAACACTCACCGTAATACGCCAACCCAGCACTGTCGCATCATCGGATATAGATCAAAAGTGTCAGTCAACCTACTAAAAATGGCTTAAATAGTGACACCCAGCCCCAATTCGATCCGAATCCAAGCTAGCAATCACCTCTTTCTCAGTTTTCTATTAAACTGTCCCTAGAAATGATAAGCCAGTGATTGGAGTGATGCAATCCGAGCTATTCAGTATATTCTAACCAAATTTCACCTGACCATGATCAAAAATCAAAATAGGTCAGTTGGTTCGCTCGGTTTAATTCGAATTTTGGTGGTTTGTTCGAGTTGTAGGTTCGACGTTGAGGTTTCAATTAGGTCGAGGTTTCATTGATCCTAAATTCTGATCCATCATTGATTGTTTGGAATAAAATCAACATTGAGGTCCAACTCTATATCTCTTATTCCTCTTTTCGTGAATATTTTGAATGGTGTGATATTTGGTTGGTTCTTGGTTGAGATGATTTTACTCATCATTATTTAATTGTTAATTCTAGTGTGAAGCATGTTAATCACTATAGGTGAAAATCCAATTTGATTTGGGGTTTAGTTTGATTCGCGGCGGAAGTTAAATATTGATAAAGTGAATATTGTTGTTTTGATTCATTTATATCGAACTTGATAGTATCATGATAGGTCGAGTGGGGTAAACAAACATAAGTTGGGTAGGCAAAGTTTAGGATTTGTGATTGTTAAATGATGAAGAGTTTGTGGAATGTTTTTTTTTTATTTATGCATTGGGATCTATTATATTCATTTAGTCGAGGAATGTCCCGAGGAACTTGTATTGATTTATATGGGGAATGCCCCAAAGTATCATGTACTTGAAGACGACGCATGATAAAGGCCCAAAACATTGGGTGGAGAAAGAAATGGAGTGTAGTTTAGGATTAGCCTAGAATAGAGTAGATTTATATTTTTCTATTTTTTTATTTCGAGACTGTATAATTGGACTGGACACTAAATATTAGATTGTTTTTTGTTTTGTTTGTTTGATTGATTATTTTGCTTGTTTTGTGTGGTTTATACATTTGTAGTGTCAAATTAACCGATATGCTCTACCAAGCGACCGTGGTCAAACCACGGGACTGAAGGGTGCCTAATACCTTCCCCTCGATCAACAGAATTCCTTAGACGAAATCTCTATTCGCAGATCAATTATAGAGTCAAAACTATTTTGAAAAGGATTTCCAAAGGTGACTTGGCACACTGGATTATGCCAAGTGGCGACTCTAAGAGTTAATTGTAAAAACGAATCCTTTTTGGAACAACTTTCATCTCTTGTCACTTTAATTAAAACCCTTTCAAAACTATAAATCAATTCATTTTGGTAAAAAAGGGGGGGTGGGATAGCTCTGGTGACTCTGCTGGGGATCTTTTTTAGAATTCGAGCTTATTTTTGGAGTTGTATCGGCTTTGTTTGGCATTATGGGTGTATAGACATTATTTGTGTTGTTTTGTGCTATTTTTTATCATTGTTGAGTGTTTACGTGCTCTTTGTTTACAGTTTTCTCTTTATGCGTTACCGCTTCATATCTGTCATCATGTGCATAACCTGAGTCATTCTTTCTGCAACAAATCCGTAGTACACGTATTGTACATGACCTGTTACCTTTATTTTCGGAGAAGGAGCTATCAGTGTTATGGAGTGGGTGGACAGCTCTCGTAGCCACTATCGACCATACGCTCCCCCGAACAGCCTTGTTAGTGAACTCCAGCGTAGGTCAGTCTTTAGGCCATGCTTATGTGCATTATATTGAGACCTAGCGAGACCCACTTGATCCTTTGTAGGAGACTCACCTCTAAAGCATCCTTATATGCTAAGTGTTGCATCTTTGAGGGTAATATGATCATTTGGCAGACTGATTTCGGCAAAAGCATGTGGTAGAAGTAAAATGTATAGGTAATGAAAGATCAAAAAAAATAAAAAAAAGAATGATGAAATAAAGAGTTACGTACTTTTCTAGATTTCTTTATGACTTTTATTTTTCACAATCCAAAAATTCAAAAAGATTTTCTTACCTTTTTCATGCATTTACTCAAAAACTAAAAAACCTCATAAAAATTTTCCCTTTCTCTCCTTTAGCATGCATTCATAATTCAAAAATTCTAAAAAAATATTTTTAGGAGCTTTTTATAACAGGAAAATGCAAAAAAGATGATAGAAGTTTTGTATATTTCATATAATGAAAATACCAAAAAGATTTTTCTTTCATATCTGTTGGTGTCATTTTTTAGGGTTAAGTATCAAATTGAAAACTCAAAAAAAAAAGATTTCATTGTTATTTTTCATCTTCTGTTTGTGGTCGGTCTCTCAAGTCAGGGTTCAGTTGGTTATTTAATCCTTAATTGTCCAATCTGGACGAACTACGCACCCCTGATTCTCCTCTTTTGGGATGTGAGATACGTAGGTAGCCTATTGTTGGTTCGGGGATTTTATTTAAAAAAATTCAAAAATATTTTCTTCACTCTTCATTTAGAGTAGGTGTTTCATACATTTCTTGAAAATAAAAATACAAAAAAAAAAAATTTCCTCAATAGTCGTAGGTTTCATAAAAAAAATTTTCACTCTTCATTTAGAGTAGGTGTCATATGCATCAATAAAAGAAAACTACAAAACATTTTCCTTTAATAGGTTCAAGTTTCATTTTCATATGAAGTGCAAAATTGAAAAAACCAAAAAGAGTTTCTTTGGTAATCATAGGTTTTAATTTTTATAGGTTATTAAATCTGAAAAATTCAAAAATATTTTTGTCAATTCTTTTGACAATTTGTAGTTTTCTTCTCTTCTTAAAGCTTGAAGAAAAAAAATAAAGAAAAACAGAGTTTAATTGGCCATTTTGGCAAGACTTCACAAACTACGCACACCTGATTCTCCTCTCTCTCAAGAGAGATACGTAGGCGCCCATTTTGGGTTCAGTGATCTTTTCAAAAGGAAAAAAAAGTTTTTGAAAGAGTGTTGCATTCTAATGTCTTTATTATCTCTTGTTCAGTTAGTTTAAGGTGGTTGATTTATGACATTCTGGTTGGTCCTCAACATCACACCAAATCCAAAGAATAGTTAGCTGTGTGCAACTAGGATATAGAAAGTGAACTCATGGATCAAACAAAGAGTCTAGAAAAAAAGCAAGAGATTTTGAGACTAAGACAATAAATGATAGAAATGCATCGAGCTTGTGCCAGTGGGTTGCCTTCTCCTCCATTCAATACTATTGACCTTGCAAATACCTTGAGTTTTCCATCACAATTGCAAGCTTCATATCCTAATGTTGCTGATGCACCACAACATGCCTCAGAATTCCTTCCAAGCCAAAAAAATCTCAATACATCTGCCCCTATTTCTCTAGCACCTCAGCATAAGCCAACTACATTCACAATACCACATTTCGTCAACAGTTGTGCTTCCCCATACCATTTGTGGACCCATGCTCGATTCTCTTGGTGATCATTGTTATACTTTTGATCCTACTTTTAAGTTAACTGGACCGCCAAAATTTCTTAACAAAAAGTCTAGTGTGCCATAAGAATAAGATAAAATGGTTGAAAAAATGAAGAGTGCAGAAAGTGCTATAGGACTTGCGGGTAAAGAAGATGTTTCATACAAAGACTGAGGCATGTCTTCAAGTGTTAACCCTCCTCCAAGCCTTGAGATATCAAAATTTGAGAAGCAAGATGGACAGGAGGAATCTGTGAAATATTTAGGATAATATTGCAATCAATTAAAAGAAATTGGAGGGAAGAAGAATGAGAAAGACTTAATTGCTATTGTAGTTGGAGAACGGGCACATCCAAGAATACGACGTCGTCGTTGCCATCATTCTCAAGCCTAAGTTCATACCTAAGCTCTGTATAATCCCTCCTAAAATCCATTGTACTCTATTTCCCTACCTCCATATGTAGTATATTGCGCACAACCATATGTTCAACTCCCTTTTTACTCACAATGGCACGCGCAACCTCCTCACAGTCATCCTCCAGCTTTACAAACATATCAAAGCCCTTCTAGGCCTGAGGTTCAATCCAAGCAAAACAATGAAATGGGCCAGAAATCAAGGGATAGATTCACACCAATTGGAGAGTCGTATACCAGTTTATTCAAAAGATTGGTACAGTGAGGCATGATCATTCCTCTCCTCGGTTATACTCTTGACCTACATTCAAGAAGTTTTGATCCTAATGTACGATATGTATATCATTCTAATATTCAGGTCACAGTATTGATGATTGTCATGCTTTGAAAAGAGAAATAGAAAGGATAATTTAAGAAAAATTTATTATGGTGCAAAACATTGGCACCTCAACCGTCCCATAGAATTCTTCACCAGCACATGGTACTGCACAATTTGTAGGAAGCAATGAGTTAAACATGAGGACCCAGAACTTATTTATCGAAAGGAATATGTATGATCGTGGTGGAAGTTCTAGTCATGGTGATATGCAAACCAGTGCCTAAGTTACCAGGCTGAGCAATTGAGAAGTAACCCCTCTCCCTACTAGGAAGAGGTCTGGTAGTTTATTTTATTTTCTTTTCTATTTTCCAAATTATTTGAGGGTTGTAGTTCGGGATCTATATTTTTTTGTTTCTCTGCCGTCTTTGTTTAAACCCTTTTCTTTTTCCTTTCAATGAAATAAGGTGTCCCTTGTTTGTTTTATCTCATTTTAAGTTATTTGTTTGTTTGCTTTACACAATGTATTTTATGTTGATTCTAGTGTTATGACATGCCTGTGGAATTTTTAGCTAGATCTTGAAATCTAACTTATTCATGAAACATTGAATTAGAGAGTTAGAGTTAGGAAAATAGAGAACCTAAGAAAATGGGTAGAGTGCTGAGACATTTGATAACAAGTTGAAGCCTTCTTTCAAAATTAAGACAATTATTTTGAAAATCACAAGAATAACTTGGTCATCAATTGAAAGACATGGCTCAATTAGGACAAATAGTGGCTGCGTGAATAGAAAGAAAATCAGCTCCATGAAAGAGTGAGTCATTCAATGTAAGGAATATAGAACAAAGGTGGAGTTTGAAGAAGAAGTAGTGACACACAAACTCAATCAAAGTTAGTGCTTAAAAAGATGTCACAAATGATATTCATCTCTTACTTTCATATTGCATGATATGTACTTGCATTTTCAAGAATTGATATGATTAAGGCATTTCATTCAGCTATCCAAACATTGTGTCATCCTTTATTTATTCCATTTGAGAATTAGTTTTATTTTATTTCATACACCTTTTTTGGAATTAAGATAGAGTCAGCAAAACTCAAAAGAAAGTATCGAGCAAAAGAATAGAGTCAGAAAAGTTTCAAAAAAAAAAAGAGAATGTGTCAAAAAGGAAGAAAAACGAAGAGTGTCAAGAAAAATAGAGTAAAAAAAAATTCAAAAAGAAGAGAGTCAATAAAATAAAAGAAAAGGAAATTAGAATCAAGAAAAAGAATGAGCTGCCGGAACTACGTGTGACCTGATTTTCCTCTCTCGAGGGTGAGATACATAGGTTGCCCTACTCTGGGCTTAGACCAACCAAATAAATAATTTAGAATTGCCCAGTCAGAAGAAACTGGGGCATGAGTTAATCCTCATTGTTTGAGTCAATTCCAAAAATTGTAAGTCTTAACCCACTTCAAGTGTCGTTTGGGCCTCATGCCGTCCTTTCTTTCTAACCCAATCCAAAATCCAAGTTACAACCAAAGAAAGACCATCAGATTAATCTTTAGGGATGTTAAGACTAAGAATGCAAGGGATATGATGATGTATTTGGGAACTACTTGTCTTCCTCAGCATAAGGAATCAAGAGAGAAATAAAAATGAGAGAGTCTGATTGGTGAAAACCCTCATGGGCACCGTAAGGTGATGGAAAATTGAGAGGGAAAAAATGAGAGAGTCTTATCAGTGAAAATCCCCATGGGCATCGTCAGACGATTATAAAGTTTGGAAAAATAATAATAAAAGAGTCTTCTTGGTGAAAACCCTCACGGACACCGTAACGCGATGGTAAGTTAAGAGAGATAAAAATAAGAGAGTCTTATAGGTGAAAATCTCCACGGGCACCGTAAAATGAATGTGAGTTGGAAAAAATAATAATAAGAGAGTCTCATTAGTGAAAAACTCTTACAGACACCATAAGGCAATGGTGAGCTGAGGAAAAAAAATGACAGATGTTTGATGGAGAAAACCCTTTAAGGTGCCACTAGTCGGATGAGGTCGTAAAAACAATTGACCCAAGGAAGCAACTTAGTTTCAAGGACATTAACTCAACAACAATTTGTGAGAGTTTTGGATGAAAAGATCAGGAAGTTTAATCCGAAATGCATGGCATAATCATTAGAGTTGACTGTCATTTTTAGATAACTTTTCATTTCTTCGAATATTTTTAGATAACTTTTCATTTCTTCGAATGGGGACATTCATTTTCTTTTCATTCCTTTCTTTATATTTATTTTATATTTCTTGAGTCAGTTATCCCAAATAAAAATCATTGTCATTTTTCTCTTGTCTTTGAGTCAAATCCATGTCAAAATAAGTAAGAAAAGATTTTAAAACTGGTTACCAGTTTTTTCAATTATAGAAAGCGAGACAAAAGGCGAACACATAAAAGGGATATGATTGTGAGCTGAAATAAGGCATGCAAAAGTTTTGTCAACAGACGAGTCTGAGAACTCATGAAAATATCATGGTTTAAAGGGTCTATCTGACAAGAATGGCAAAGCAGAAACACTGCGTTTACTTTAGAGTCACTCTTAATAATCTGAGTTTGGGTCAATGACGTGAAAAAGCATGGGCAAGTGCTAGCAATCTGAAACAAAATATAGGGAATGAACACTAAAGTAGGTGGCGGGACAGCCAAGTGCCGCAAGCTACCACTAAGTTTTTAACTGACAAATTTTTTTTGTTGAAATAGGGGCGAATTCGCTTCACTTAATTTAGCTACAATTGGAAATACACATCCTTGGGATTTTAATTTCTGTTCAGGACCCTCCTGAAAAATGGAACTTTACTTTCTGTTCAGGACCCTTCTGAAAAAAGGGATTTCACTTTATGTTCAGGACTCTCCTGAAACATGAAATTTCACTTTATGTTCAAGACCCTCCTAGAAAATAAGAATTTACTTTCTGTTCAGGACCCTCCTGGAAAATAGGACTTTAATTTCAGTTCAGGACCCTCCTAAAAAATGGGAATTTACTTTATGTTCAGGACCCTCCTGAAAAATGGGATTTTACTTTATGTTCAGGACCCGCCTAAAAATGAAATTTTAGTTTCTGCTCAGGAATCTCCTAAAAAAATGAGATTTTACTTTTGTTCAGGACCCTCCTGAAAAATGGGAAAATGATATTTTACTTTATATTTAGAACCCTCCTGAAAAATGGGAATTTACTTAATGTTCAGGACCCTCCTAAAAAAATGAGGTTTTACTGTCTGTTCAGGACCCTCTTGAAAAATAAGAATTTACTTTATGTTCAGGACCCTCTTTACTTTCTATTCAGGACACTCCTGAAATATGGGATTTTACTTTATGTTCGGGACCCTTCTAAAAACTGGGAAAATGGGATTTAACTTTATGTTCAGGACCCTCCTGAAAAATGAGAATTTTACTTTCTGTTCAGGACCCTCTTGGAAAATAAGATTTTATTTTGTGTTCAGGACCCTCCTCAAACATGAGATTTTACTATCTGTTTAGGACCCTCCTAAGAAATGGGAATTTATTTTATGTTCAGGACCCTCCTGAAAAATGTGATTTTACTTTCTGTTTAACACCCTCTTGAAAAATGGGATTTTACTATCTGTTTAGGACCCTCCTAAAAAATGAAAAAATGGGATTTTACTTTATCTTCAAGACCCTCCAGAAAAATGGGAGATTACTTTATGCTCAGGACCCTCCTGAAAAATGAGATTTTACTTTCTGCTCAGGAACCTCCTAAAAAATGGGGTCTAACTTTTGTTTAAGGCCCTCCTAAAAAATTAAATTTTACTTTTGTTCAGGATTGTCCTGAAAAATGGGATTTTACTTTTGTTCAGGACCCTCCTGAAAAATGAGAAAATGGGATTTTACTTTATGTTTAGGACCCTCATAAAAAATGGCAATTTACTTTATATTCAGGACCCTCCTAAAAAAATAGGATTTTACTGTCTGTTCAGGACCCTCCCGACAAATGAGAATTCACTTTATGTTTAGGACCCTTCTGGAAAATGGGATTTTACTTTCTGTTTAGGACCCACCTGAAAAATAGAATTTTACTTTATGTTCAGGACGCTCCTGAAAAATGGGAAAATGGGATTTTACTTTATGTTCAGGACCGTCGTAAAAATGGAAATTTTACTTTCTGTTCAGAACCCTCCTGGAAAATAAAATTTTACTTTCT